>NC_088232.1:15513072-15813072 GCF_036934945.1 Oncorhynchus masou masou
GGTGGTCATAATCGTACCCTCTGCTCCTCCCTCTCGCGGGCAACGTGACACCTCTCGATCTTCCAGTCCCGGAGGAAGTCTCGGAGGTATCCGAAGATGGTGAGGATGCCGTAGCCCATGTAGGTGAGGACCGCCACCAGCATGGGCGTTTCCTCAAAAGACTCGATGAAGGGACGACTGTACAGGCCCAGGCCGCTGCTGCCATTACACGCGGTGTGCTGCACCTGGGGGGGGGGGTGGCAAGGTGATTTACATTGACATTTTAGTCATTTAGCAGTGTTATCCAGAGCCACTTACAGTTAAGTGCATTCATATTAAGACAACTTGGTAAGACCGCCACATATCACAGTCAGTAGCTAGGTTTCCATCCAATTGTCGACAGATTTTCAGGCAAATATTCAAAAATCTGCACAAAAACAATATGCGCATTTTACCACCAGATGTGTTTCCATCAAATTGACTTGTTGCGTGTCAAAGGCTGTGCGTGGTGACGCAATGCACATAAAAATAACAGTTGTGGTTAAATTCTCATGTACCGAATTCAAATGTAAGTTAAATGAGTTTCCATCGCATTTTCAACTCTACTAATGGTTTCGTCATAAGAAAAATGTTGCGTCATATAGCGAATGTGCCCACTCTGGGCTTGGCACGTGTGCTCCAACCAACAGCTCGCAGATACTGTGCAGGACAGGTAGCCGACTACATGATGAGATTATTATGGACATAAGAGCAAGAACAGTTTTTTTTTGGCAAACAGCAGCCAAACTTCCATCCTCATGTAACCAGAATAAGACCCTCCATGTATTGGAAAGGAGTATCAAGCTCATCACCTTGCACTTTCACCACCCTGTGGCGTTCATCATAATGTATTTAATTTGTTGGTTATAGTAACTTGGTTCTCTCAACAAAACATACTGTAAAGGGTCTTTCCTTTTGATTCCAATCATTTTTTGTCCATACCCCTGTTGACTTTAACAAAACGTCCATACATATTTGCAAAGAGTTTGGTTTGCTTTTTGATATCGTCCAGGCCCATTGACACTGTAAATGACATGAGTTTCATGATCTGGAAATGTGAAAGTCTCACAAGTCCGGGTAATACACGTATTTCAAAGCACTTGGATCATAGTAATAACAAGCTGTTGCATGTATTGTATAAAAACATAGAAGGCATGGCTACATATCTCTCCTAAGGTCTCACATACACGGGATATACACTTTTCAAAGCACTTGCCACCATCTGAAGTCTTTAACGCACGCAAAAATGTAAATGAATACTTGTCTGGCAGCTGGCGCCGAGGTGTTTGCATAACCTAATTCCTGGTCATTCATATGACAATGTCTGTGTGTTCCCATCATCACCGAACAGAATTTTAGTTCAGTAAGTGGTGACTAGTCTATGTGGTCAGTGAATATTATTACAGTGTTAGCACTGTGGGAAGAGGAAGTGAGATATTCAAAATAGCCTACAGAAGGATACTATGGGCTCGCTATGTTTTTACACTGACCATATGTAAAGCACTGTTGCTCTGGCTATCAGATTTGTGAGTCAAATAAAGGGACAGGCTGCTCCATGACTGAGGGTGTTGTTTCTGAGCACTCTCCAAGCAGATACGACACTCCTAACCAACTCACATGAATCAAACATCTTGCCAATGAAATAAATCAAAACAACGAAATGCTGCCACTGATCTACGCCTGGATTATTAAAACAAGTAGGCATGCATTTGGCATTCCCAGGGCCAACCATAGGTCAAATGTATGCATGCATGACGGACGCTTTTATCGCTTTGGAAAAGAGCATCTGCTAAACGGCTTATGATTATTAGGCCTGTATTCTGCTACGCTCCTCTTTTTAATAAACAAACTACAGTTGAAGTTGGGAAGTTTACATACACTTAGGTTGGAGTCATTAAAACTCGTTTTTCAACCACTGTTAACAAACTATAGTATTGGCAAGTCGGTTAGGTCATCTACTTTTGTGCATGACACAAGTAATTTTTCCAACAACTATTTACAGACAGATTATTTCACTGTATCACAATTCCAGTGGGTCTGAAGTTTACATATACTAAGTTGACTGTGCCTTTAAACAGCTTCCATAAAGTGTTGTCATGACTTTAGAAGCTTCTGATAGGCTAATTGACATCATTTGAGTCAATTGGAGGTGTACCTGTGGATGTATTTCAAGGCCTAACTTCAAACTCAGTGCCTCTTTGCTTGACATCATGGGAAAATCAAAAGAAATCAGGCAAGACCTCAGAAAAAAAATGGTAGACCTCTACAAGTCTGGTTCATCCTTGGGAGCAATTTCCAAACGCATGAAGGTACCACCTTCATCTGTACAAACAACCGTATGCAGGTATAAACACCATGGGACCACGCAGCCGTCATACCGCTCAGGAAGGAGACGTGTTCCGTCTCCTAGAGATGAACATATGTTGGTGCGAAAAGTGCAAATCAATCCCAGAACAACAGCAAAGGACCTTGTGAAGATGCTGGAGGAAACAGGTACAAAAGTATCTATATCCAGAGTAAAAAGAGTACTATATTGACATAACCTGAAAGGCCGTTCTGCTCCAAAACCGCCATAAAAAAGCCAGACTTCGGTTTGCAACTGCACATGGGGACGAAGATCGTACTTTTTGGAGAAATGTCCTCAGGTCTGATGAAACAAAAATAGAACTGTTTGGCCATAATGATCATCTTTATGTTTGGAGGAAAAAGGGGGTGGCTTGCAAGCCAAAGAACACCATCCCAACCATGAAGCACGGGGGTGGCAGCATCATGTTGTGGGAGTGCTTTGCTGCAGGAGGGACTGGTGCACTTCACAAAATAGATGGCTTCATGAGGGTGGAAAATTATGTGGATATATTGAAGCAACATCTCAAGACGTCAGTCAGGAAGTTAAAGCTTGGTCGCAAATGGTTGTTCCAAATGGACATTGACCCCAAGCATACTTCCAAAGTTGCGGCAAAACAGCCTAAAGACAACAAAGTCAAGGAATTGGAGTGGCCATCATAAAGCCCTGACCCCAGTCCTATAGAAAATTTGTGGGCAGAACTGAAAAAACGTGTGCGAGCAAGGAGGCCTACAAACCTGACTCAGTTACACCAGCTCCGTCAGGAGGAATGGGCCAAAATGCACCCAACTTATTGTGGGAAGCTTGTGGAAGGCTACCCGAAACATTTGACCCAAGTTAAATAATTTAAAAGCAATGCTACCAAATAACAATTGAGTGGATGTAAACTTCTGACCCACTGGGAATGTGATGAAAGGAATAAACGCTGAAATAAATCATTCTCTACCATTATTCTGACATTTAACATTCTTAAAATAAAGTGGTGATCCTAGGATTTCTATTTCACAATAAAAATCCACCTGTAATTAGGGACAGCTGGCATAGCCTATACAGTAAATCAAATAAAAGTTTATTGGTATGATAGGTTAATATGTGAGAGACATTTTTACACACACTGCAATACTGAGGTTTGAAACACATACAGGAGTGGCCTTTGAGTCTTTCCATTGAAAAATCAAGCCCCACACTGCTTTGCAACCACATATGACTAGTCATGCTTCTCTCACCCATACCTCAGCGGCTAGCAACATTGACATGCACATTTACTACAACCGGCTGGCCATGCCTTCCTCCTGGCTACTCCAAACTCGGCCAACAGCTCTGCCCCCCCGCAGCTACTCGCCCACGCCTCCCCAGCTTCTCCTTTACCCAAATCCGGATAGCAGATGTTCTGAAAGAGCTGCAAAATCTGGACCCATACAAATCAGCTGGGCTTGACAATCTGGACCCTCTATTTCTGAAACTGTCCGCCCCAATGTCGCAACCCCTATTACCAGCCTGTTCAACCTCTCCTTCGTATCATCTGAGATCCCCAAGAATTGGAAAGCTGCCGTGGTCATCCCCCTCTTCAAAGGGGGAGACACCCTGGACCCAAACTGTTACAGACCTATATCTATCCTGCCCTGCCTATCTAAAGTCTTCGAAAGCCAAGTCAACAAACAGATCACTGACCATCTTGAATCCCACCGTACCTTCTCCGCTGTGCAATCCGGTTTCCGAGCCGGTCACGGGTGCACCTCAGCCACGCTCAAGGTAGTAAACGATATCATAACCGCCATCGATAAAAGACAGTACTGTGCAGCCGTCTTCATCGACCTGGCCAAGGCTTTCGACTCTTTCAATCACCATATTCTTATCGGCAGACTCAGTAGCCTCGGTTTTTCTAATGACTGCGTTGCCTGGTTCACCAACTACTTTGCAGACAGAGTTCAATGTGTCAAATCGGAGGGCATGTTGTCCGGTCCTCTGGCAGTCTCTATGGGGGTACCAGGGGGTTCAATTCTCGGGCCGACTCTTTTCTCTGTATATATCAATGATGTTGCACTTGCTGCGGGTGATTCCCTAATCCACCTCTACGCAGACGACACCATTCTGTATACTTCTGGCCCTTCCTTGCACACTGTGCTATCTAACCTCCAAACGAGCTTCAATGCCATACAACACTCCTTCCGTGGCCTCCAACTGCTCTTAAACGCTAATAAAACCAAATGCATGCTTTTCAACCATTCGCTGACTGCACCCGCATGCCCGACTAGCATCACCACCCTGGATGGTTCCGACCTAGAATATGTGGACATCTATAAGTACCTAGGTGTCTGGCTAGTCTGCAAACTCTCCTTCCAGACTCATATCAAACATCTCCAATCCAAAATCAAATCTAGAGTCGGCTTTCTATTTCGCAACAAAGCCTCCTTCACTGATGCTGCAAAACCTACCCTAGTAAAACTGACTATCCTACCGATCCTCGACTTCGGCGATGTCATCTACAAAATAGCTTCCAACACTCTACTCAGCAAACTGGATGCAGTTTATCACAGTGCCATCTGTTTTGTTACTAAAGCACCTTATACCACCCACCACTGCGACCTGTATGCTCTAGTCGGCTGGCCCTCCCTACATGTTCTTCGCCAGACCCACTGGCTCCAGGTCATCTACAAGTCTATGCTAGGTAAAGCTCCGCCTTATCTCAGTTCACTGGTCACGATGGCAACACCCACCCGTAGCACGCGCTCCAGCAGGTGTATCTCACTGATCATCCCTAGAGCCAACACCTCATTTGGCCGCCTTTCCTTCCAGTTCTTGGCTGCCTGTGACTGGAACGAATTGCAAAAATCTCTGAAGTTGGAGACTTTTATCTCCCTCACCAACTTTAAACATCTGCTATCTGAGCAGCTAACCGATCGCTGCAGCTGTGCATCGTCCATCGGTATATAGCCCACCTAATTTACCTACCTCATCCCCATACTGTTATTTTATTTGATTTACTTTTCTGCTCTTTTGCACACCAGTGTCTCTACATGCACATGTTCACCTGATCATTTATCACTCCAGTGTTAATCTGCTAAATTGTAATTAATCACTCATATGGCTTATTTATTGCCTACCTCCTTATGCCTTTTGCATTTTTTTTCTACTATGTTATTGACTTGTTTATTGTTTGTTTACTCCATTGTGTAACTCTGTGTTGTCTGTTCATACTGCTATGCTTTATCTTGGCCAGGTCGCAGTTGCAAATGTGAACAACTAGCCTACCTGGTTAAATAAAGGTGAAATAAATAAAAATAAAAATCAGTTTGGAGTCATTTACCAGACCATGCATTCCCGTCCCTCCCACTCTCCGCCTTACGCCTGGGAAAAGGAGCTAATGTAGCTACAACAAGTAGGCCTAGGTTAAATCCTTGATTCATTTCCTTGCATCTAAGATCTGTTTGTGATGTCTTGGCAATGCCTTATTGAATTGTCATACCCTAGTTGGCAAGACATCAGTATCTGGGCCCCAGTGTTTGACATCCAATGCAATGATGTAACTGGAATGATGAGATCGATGTTCTTCTTTTATGTTTAGGTTTTATTATTTCACTGCCACACTGTGTTCGATCTTGTCTAGCCATCTTGTCTCAAGAGGACCACAATGGAAATAAGTCCCAGACTTTATTGTGTGTTATCCTCAATGATTTTATTCATGTGCATGTATGGCTTTTAAGTTTTATGTGTGCTTGTTTTTTTAAGTGGTCGAATTAATAAACTAAACTAAAAATGCTCTACCTAGAAGATCATACAGTCGGTTGAGCATGGCGCTTGTAACGCCAAAGGTTGTGAGTTTGATTCCCGCTGGAGCCAATGTATGCACGCATGACTAAATTGCTTTGGATAAAGTGGCTATATCGGGCAAGACATTGATATAGCCAACTTGATAGAATTGTCTCTGAGAATTTTAATTTAGAGCCATCTTAAAGATATGTTGTTGACTCATGAAAGAGATGTTATCGAATTTGTAATACACTAGGCTAATTAAAATTAAGTCTGGATCAAGGAGTGGAAAATTAATGAACAGCGCCCTGTTCCTCTGCGTTCCCTCTATAGATGGGGAGTTAGGGAGTCCAGGTATAGGGTTGTGACCAGGGACTAAAACAAACTTTTTTGTATACCAGACACTGTGGCAGGTAGAATCTTTTTTTTTTTTTTTTTTTACATCTACCAGCCACTCAGATCTTTTCCCAGCCAAATGTTTTCCCCGCCATAATTACACACACAAAAACAGATGAGCATGTTCAGTAATGTAAAAAAAATGAATGTATTACTAGTAAGACTTAAATTTAATATTCCGTGACAAACATTTTTCAGCTGCCCCTTTAAGGTTACCTTGGTAACGGGGCCACTCAGGTCTTCACATATGCCTGTGAAAATTTCACTAGAAGGATTCCAGATGTTGACGAATTAATGTCAGATTTGACATTTCATATCATAACAGGTTAGGAGAATTAGTTTAAGGTTAGGAAAGGGGTTAAGGTTAATTTAACAATAATTTTGTTAAAATATTTTTGACATTATTACATCAAAAAAACACAAATGGATGACCGTGCTTTGTAATGTTTCTAAAACAAGAATTGTATTAGTAAGAAGTAATGTTTTTTGTGACCTGAGTCTTTTAAATCTACACTGAAAAAAATAATAAGTGCAACATGTCAAGTGTTGGTCCCATGTTTCATGAGCTGAAATAAAAGATACCAGAAATGTTCCATATGCACAAAGAGCTTATATCTCAAAGATTTTTGCCACAAATGTTTACATCCCTGTTAGTGTGCATTTCTCCTTTGCCAAGATAATCCATCCACCTAACAGGTGTGGCATATCAAGAAGCTGATTAAACAGCATGATCATTACACGGGTGCACCTTGTGCTGGGGAAAATAAAAAAGGCCACTAAAATGTGGAGTTGTGTCACAATACGATGCCACAGATGTCTCAAGTTGAGGGAGCGAGCAATTGACATGATGACTGCAGGAACGTCATTCGCTGCATGAGACAAATGGTGGTCCCAACAGATACTGACGGGTTTTCTGGTCCACACCCCTACCTTTGTTTTTATTAAGGTATCTGTGACAAACAGATGCATATCTGTATTCCCAGTCATGTGAAATCCATAGATTAGGGCCTAATGAATGTATTTCAATTGACTGATTTCCTAATATGAACTATATCTCAGTCAAATCTTTGAAATTATTGCATTTATATTTTTGTTCAGTATAGTGGATTTGGTATTCAGACCCTTTGACTTTTTCCACATTTTGTTACATCACAGCCTTATTCTAAAATGGAATAAATGCATGTTTTCCCTCATCAATCTACACACAATACCCCATAATGAAAAAGGGAAAACAGGTTTAGACATTTTTGTAAACTTATTAAAAATAAAAGTACATAACTATTCAGACCCTTTGCTATGAGACTCGAAATTGAGCCCAGGTGCATCCTGTTTCCATTGACCATCCTTGAGATGTTTCTATAACTTGATTGGAGTCCACCTGTGGTAAATTCAATTGATTGGACATGATTTGGGAAGGCACACACCTGTCTATAAAAGCCCACAGTTGACAGTGCATGTCAGAGCAAAAACCTAGCCATGAGTCCAAAGGAATTGTACATAGAGCTCCGAGACAGGATTGTGTCGAGGCACAGATTTGGGGAAGGGCACCAAAACCACGTCTAGAGGAAACCTGGCACCATTTGCAAACATTTCTAAAAACCTGGTTTTGCTTTATCATTATGGTATATAGTGTGTAGATTGATGATGGTGTAACGTAACAAAATGTGAAAAAAGTCAAGGGGTCTGAATACTTTCTGAAGGCACTGTTACACTCCTGTTCCCTAGTAACCGGCTGGTATATAAAACATTCGCCATTTAGGCTGTAGATGCATCGGTTTCCTCCTTAACAAGCTTTAATGGCATGCTGCCCCAAAAAACAAACTGTCTTAATAAAACACAACTTTCAACAAACCATGCTAGAGTGGATAATGCTTCTTCCTGTCGTTGTGCATCCCATTCAGCCAGGGGTAAGCAACAGACTGCTGCAACCTGATTGGCTGAATGTTGTATGCAACATCTGGAAGTTGTCAGAAAATCCAAAACTAGTGGTGGAAAACATTATTTTATTAAGATAGTACGCATATTTTCCCGTTTTTTTTCTCCAGATGCCTTTGGAGCCTGAATGGAGGATGTACAAGCCGGTCGCCGGGAGACAGAGTGTATTACCGTCTGTGCAGCTTAATGCAGGACACAAATGACAAATGACAAAAGACGTGAGGAATAGCAGCACCATCAGGCGGCACCAGTTAAGATTATTTAAGATTACACTCAACATCTTCTAGAGAGAACACTGATGATGTCAGACCCCAAAGGCCAGCAGATGGCAATATTGAGTCGTTTCATCTTACCGTCCAAAGGGAATGTATGCAGCTTGCTATACACTCGTATCCCCCGTGGACCAGTTTGTACATAAAACATTCTCCCTTAAGGCTGCAAAGGCGTCGATTTCCTACTTAATTCTAATACCATTTTCCACCACCATGCTAGAGTAGTTAATGCTCGTCCCGAAATTAGCATATCACATTCAGCCAATCAGGTTTCAGCATTCTTTTATTTAGAAACTTTCAGTTCAGGGCTGCGGACAAATGCGAAGTAGACAGCCATCACCCCTCAACCCACAAATTAAGTTTTACATAGTCACATCCAAGTATACTTTCAAATTCCCATGGCCAAGTGAGGGATAGGCAACGTCCTTGGTGGAAAGCAAACAACCTAAAGCTATTTATCTACCAAGCAAGCTAACACAGCACTCTTGTCAGGTAGTGTAGCTACAGACATTTACATTTGATTAATTTAGTAGATGCTCTATTCCAGAGCGACTTAGAGGAACACTTAGTGTTAAGTGCCTTGCTTAAAGCCATAGACAGATTTTTCACTGAGCTGGCTCTGGGATTCGAACCAGCTACCTTTTGGTTACTGGCCTTAATGTCCTTAACCGCTAGGCTACCTGCCGCACCATAGCTGGCTAGCTAGCTTTATAGTTTGGTTATTTATTCCAATACATTTTTGAATTCCCAAAAATACATTTATGTAGCTAGCTAGTTCCGTTTTATAGATTCATCACAATGAGTCTGAGCCACTTTGAGCATCATATTCCCATTCGCCAATGCTAACATGCATGTACCCAATTGTCATTCTTGAGTAAAAGTAAAGATACTGTACCTTAATAGAAATTACTCAAGTTAAGTTACCCAGTAAAATACTGCTTGAGTAAAAGTCTAAAAGTATTTGGTTTTAAATATACTTAAGTATTAAAAGTAAATGGAATTTCTCAAATATGCTTAAAATTCCTTATATTAAGCAAACCAGAGGGTACAATGTGCTTTAATTTATTTATGGCTAGCCAGGGGCACGCTCCAACACTCAGACTTAATTTACAATTGAAGCATTTGTGTTGAGTAAGTCTGCCAGATCAGAGGCAGTAGGGATGACAAGGGATGTTTTCTTGCTAAGTGCATGAATTTTAACATTTTTCTGTCCTGCTAAGCATTCAAAATGTAATGAGTACTTGTGTGTGTCAGGGAAAGTATGGAGTAAAGTAAATTATTTTCTATAGTGAAGGAAAAGTTTTCAAAAATATAAATAGTAAAGTACAGATACCACCAAAAAATGGCTTAAGTAGTATTAGAAAGTATTTACTTAGATATTTTACACCACTGACTGTGACTTTGTCCTTGTGCTTCTTGACCCGTTATATAATTTTGTTCACACACACACGAGGTTGTTTTTCAATGTTACTTTCAGTTTGCTGCAACAGTCTGCTGCTCAGAAGACATTTGAAGTAAGAATTTTTTTCCAGCACAGACAAGCAAGTGCCTAAGTTGCTATGGTAATGAGCCATCCCTTAAAGGGGCAGCTGAACATTTGTCTCACCTAATGATTGTGCTTGATTGAGCATGGATCCATCCTAAAATATTTTATTAATGAACTTTTAGTAATTTCTTATCATTAAAACACTCAAATACTTAGTCTCTGAGATGTATTTGTGTGCTACATTTCTTCTTAGGAGCAAATCATGAACTGCTTGTAAAAAATGTCAAAATAAAGTCTTGAACTATAATAATAAATAAGCCATACTCAGCCTTCGTTGATTCAGTTCTATACCTGTTCATCTCTTTCTACTATTGTATCTAAATGATTTATTTTAACAAACATTGGTTGAAAGACAGGTCATAAAACTTTAATTATGCAATATACCTCATTACTTCTTAAAAGTAATACATTTTTTGTTTGAGAAAAACAGAAAGAATTCTTGTTCTTTGTGTGTGTGTGTGTGTGTGTGTATTTTATTTTGGCTGGTAAAAGATCTGAGTGGCTGGTAGATTTTTAAAAATATTTTTAAATCGTTGCTGCTGGACCAAAAAGTGAATTGGTTACGCAACATCCGGGACTAGTATTAATTACTCTGGCATGGTGGTGGAAAATGGTGTTTCATAAAGAAAGTATGCATATTTTTTTACTTTCTCACCATTAAATGGAGTTAAGGAGGAAAGCAATGATTTTGCAGCCTGAATGGAAAGTGTTATGTACGAACCGGTTCACAGCGGATACGAGTGTATAGCTGTGATTCCCTTTGGACGGTAAATGAAACAACTGAATTGCACCATCTGCTGGCCTTTGGGCCAATGGCATCAGTGATTAATTAAATGATTGTTGACATTGTAGCTCGCTAACTAGTTGTTTGTAAAAGATAAAAGGCTGGAAAAGCAGCAAGCTGGCTACACTGCAGATATAATTAGCTAACATTGTGGGATGTAACGTTACCAATGAAGGCTGATGGGAGGAGCTATAGGAGGACGGGCTCATTGCAATGGCTCGATTGGAATGAATGAAACGATATCAAACACATCACACACATGGAGACCCCATGTTTGATTCCATTAATTCCATTCCAGCATTAGAATGAGCCCGTCCTCCCATAGCGCATCCCACCAGCCTCCACTGAACGTTACATAACGCTAACGTTCCATTATTACAAATCTACTTTGATGAATAGCTAACGTTAGTTAATAAACCAACTAAAATAGTTGGCAACAACTGTCATATGTCCAACTTACTGAGCTAGTAGACTCAGTAACGTTGGCTTCAGCTTGCGGGCAGTTGTTCAGCAAATTCAAATAGGTGTCAGTAACGTTAAAGCTAACAAAATCGTTTAGCTACATTTCAAACCACATCAAGTTAAATACACATAACGTTAGCTAGCTACATTGCTAACAATACTGATTTTCAGCTTGGTGTTTTCGGTTATTCAGATAAGCCTCACCACTTCCACACCATCCATCCATTCTCCATCCATACAGTGCGCTTGGGCCTCACCTTGTCCTCCGGATAGCAGTACATCGGCTGCTGATGATGGTAATGGTGATGTTTTTTTATGAAACCGTTTCTGCCCGGTTTAACGCCGTTCTTCACTCGGTGACAAACTTGTCCATTGGCCGGCTTGTTCGCGGAGCTTTCGGTCATCCTTGCCTATGATTGTGGAGGCTACAGTAACTTGCATGTATCTGGCTAGCACAGAATGGGGAACTCGTTTTTGGTGCCTGTCCGGGTTGTGCGCTCGCAAACCCACCCAAAAATCCACAACGAGGACACAAGGGGTGTGTTCAGTAAGACAGCACGATGTTCAACCTTTAATTCAACATAACGGCTATAAATGTAACTTGCTGAACGAGTTTTGCGATTTCAAATGGTATCCCCCGTATTGATCAGGCCACACCCACCAAAGAGTAGCAGACGTACCTCAAATGATGTTGAAGGACGGTACGCACAGTTTTGGGGAAACGTCTTGTTTAGTATAAACCATCACGCAACGTAGCAATCGTTGAGATGAACTGAATGCAACCCCTGAAATTCCAGCCGCTGCAATACCGGAAATAAACGCCCCTAGCAACCAGCGTCAGCCTATGGTATTGCGGCATTCAGGAATGGGTGCGGTTTACGAGCCTTCAGATAAGAAAAGGGAGTGGTCCTCTGTAGTGGAAATGAACTGTAGTAGCCTCTACTGTTTGGGCTCTCTGACATGTGACAAAGGTCTCACCTGTTCCCACGGTGTGCTAAATAACGTGTTACCCGCAATTTGAAATTGACCAAGAGCTTGAAATCAGATATTCTTGTCAAATTCTGAGTGGTTGCCTTACAAATTGATGACACACTAAACATAATTGCTAACATAGTGGGTGTCAATAGTTAGGTTTCCATCCAATTCGCGACAGATTATCATGCAAATATTCTTCAAGCCGCATAAAAACAATATGCGCATTTTCCCACCAGAGATATGCTACCATCAAATTGACTTGTTGCAGATAGAAAAATTGTGCGTGATGACTTAGTGCGCAAAACTGACATTTGCTGTTAAATTCTGATGTACCTAATAAAAATACAAGTTAAATGGGTTTCCATTTCATTTTCAACTCTACTGATGGTTTTGTCACGCCAAATGTTGCGTTATATAGCGAATGTGCCCTCTCTTGGCAGCAGCTAATGAAGATCCCTAACAAATACAAATACTCTGGTCTTGGCAGATGTGCTCTAGCAAACAGCTTGCAGATACAGTGCGGGTAGGCTACCAACATTTTCATTATGGATAAGAGCAAGATTATTTGTATTTGTTAAATGGCTGCAAAGCATCCATCATCTTGTCACCAGAATACGACCCTCTATGTATTGGAAAGGAGTATCAAGCTCATCACCTTGCACTTTCACCACCCTGTGACGTTCATCATAATGTATTTAATCTGTAGCCTAATAAACTGTGTGCTCTCCTGAGAAATCGTGGGCGGGAGGACCACCCAACATACCATCTCGTGACTCCAAGTTCACTTCAATATGATTATGGTTATTTTATCAATATTTGCGCATAAAGGAGTTTCCACCACAATTTCTCACATAATTAATTTTACAGACACAAAAAGATCACACCTTGTCTAACACATTTTATTTTATTCGATATTTGCAAGGTTTACCGACAAGCATGACATTTTTTTTACCCAACATGTACTGTACTAAAAAGGTTGGACCAGGTTTTTATTTGTATTTTTTTAATGCAGGATACAAAAATTCCATTCAAGCTAAACAATGGATATATAGTGTTTTGCAACAAAACCAATTGTGAAAAATATGAATTGAAAATCTGAGGACAGTAATATTTTACAGACACATAAAGGTACCCATAAGCATTATTTTCTGAAGAAAAAACACAAATGTGAAACAAATAAACTCTTCAATTGTATGATCACTTATTTAATGATCATCACAAAATGTTAAGCTACTGTACAGTAAAATTAATGCTAACGTCACAAAACTTCGGAGCTTTAACGGCTCACTGTGGCTTTACCTCTGTTCTGATTCCAGATTTTTGGCCTCACTCACTCACTGTGTGTGATGTATTCCAGCTCCAGTAGAACCGTGTGTGTTGTCCCGGGAGGAGGGCAGCTGTGGGAAGTCTATTCTGCACTGGTATTTTAACAGCCACGTCCAGGCCTGCAGACCCTTCATCCACAGCAGCTGTGAGAGCAATGCCAACCGCATCCTCCACTAGGAGGCCTGTGAGGAGTGCTAACCTTGGGGAGGACACAGATACACACGCACGCACGCATGCACACACACACACACACATATATTGTAACCTATTGTGCACACACACACACACACACACACACACATATGTCTATACAGGTAACTTCCAAAATAGGATCAAGTTTTCATCCAGCCTTTTTATGCACTGTATCTGCGAGCTGTTGGCGAGAGCGCATGTGCCAATACCAGAGTAGACACAATCGCTATACAACACAAAAATGTTTGTGACAAAACCATCAGTAGAGTTGAAAATGCTATGCAAACCCATTTGTTTGTATTTTTTTTTATTCGGTACATGGGCATTTAAACGTAAAAGTAATTTTTATGTGCACTACGTCATCACGCACAGCCTTTTATCCAAAACAAGTCAATTGGATGGAAACACTTATCTTGTGGGAAAATGTAGGCCTAGTTTCAGATGCGTACTTTGAATAACATTCATTCTGGCAGAGTGCCATGCATTCCTTAGAGCGTTTCATAACTACAGAGCCCCACAGTGGAGGTGTCATAATACCCATAAACCTTGCGGTCAAACAAGGAAATGGTTCAAATAGTTTTTCCACCATTCATTTTTTAAGTTTTTATGACAATATAAAGCTGTCTCGTACAAGGTGACCTTTCAAGATATTCCTCTCTATTTACTCTCAGATTTGAAAATGCTAATTAGCATCAAAGTAGACATCATGCAAGACTACAAATCCCTGCACGTCATCTATAGCTGACACCTTTGCTAACAGGTTGTAACGCTCTTCGTCGGGCGAAAGAGAGGAGGACCAGCGTGATGATTATCCATTTTAATAGAATACTTTAACGAACAAAAACAATAAACCGACAAATTGAACAAAGACAAACCAGTCCCATAACGTGAATGGAAACAAGAACAATCACCCACACCCCACAATACAAAACAGGCTACCTAAATATGGTTCCCAATCAGAGACAATGACGAACACCTGCCTCTGATTGAGAACCATATCAAGCCAAACACATCGAAACAGACAAACTAGACATACAACATAGAATGCCCACTCATATCACACCCTGACCAAACAAAACATAGAAACAAACAATGCAAACTCTGGTCAGAGTGTTACACAGGTATTGTGATAAATATTAAAGTCACCTTGTGACTCGTCAGATTTCCACAGTTATCAAAACATCATGTGTTTTACACAAAACATAGCCCTTATTAAACATTTTCTAAAACCCCTTACAGGAAAAATGAATGGTCGAAAAACGATTTGAACCATTTCCTTGTTTGACCGCTAGGTTTTATGGGTACTATGACTCATACTGTGGTAGTTTAAAAAGAAACAGCATTCTTGAACCTACCTTTTTCCTCATAGATCGAGTTTACTCTTCATTTCCTGTACTTTGGTTGAACTGTCTGCAAGGTATAGGGACAGTATATGTTATCATAACTTAGGCTCAATTAAAGCAATATTCTATTTATTTTGTGATTTCAAACATACCCAGCCATAAGGTGAAGTGAGCACTGTATGCCTGATGGTGTCTCTCTAACATCATCTATATGGAGAGGCTTCCTCACGTCTCTCTCTCTCTCTCTCTCTCTCTCTCTCTCTCTCTCTCTCTCTCTCTCTCTCTCTCTCTCACTCTCTCTCCTACTGTCTCTCTCATACTGTTTCAGAGAGACAGACAATGCCCCATGTTAGAGAATGATAGAATATCACACACACTGACCTCTAATTCCTATTTCACATCATATAGGGTGACCCAGAGTCAAACCACTATGCATAGATTTTCCTTTGAAATGTGCCCCCCCTACACACACACACACACACACACACACACACACACACACACACACACACACACACACACACACACACACACACACACACACACACACACACACACACACACACACACACACACACACACACACACACACACACACACACTTCCCCCCTCAGGCCTGTATTTTTAATGAAATTGTTCTCATTGTCATGGTGAGCTTGCTGGACTGAGGCACATGAGGAGAAAACAACACACTTCTGTTCAGGAAAGATAAGGACCCGTGTTTTACTTTCCATGTGTTAAATGATTGCAGCCATTATTTCTTTCCTATTTGGGCTCTTAATGGTTTCTATTCCAGGCCACTGCCCCCTAGAATAGCATATCTATCGCTGCGTTAATGTACTATGCACCATATCTCCTGGCAGGGCAACCACGGCATATTGTGGTTTATATCTAATATCAAGGCTTACTGTAGGTTAGCTAACGCTATCATGGGTAACAATGTTCTATAGATCTATAAGTGTGGTGTTTACATGCGTGCATGTGTGTGTCTATGTTTGTGTGTGCGTATGTTTCTGTGCTTGTATGTTTGTGTTTTCCTACTTGTGAGCACTGCATTAGAGTGGAGATAGCGCCCCCCACTTCCCCTCCCTTCTCTGTCAAAGGCAGGGTTGAACTGTCATCCACACACACACACACACACACACACACACACACACACACACACACACACACACACACACACACACACACACACACACACACACACACACACACACACACACACACACACACACACACACACACACACATGCACACACATGCACAGACACAAACACACGCACACACAAACATAGACACACACATGCACGCATGTATACACAGATTTATTCTAGGGGATGCTCTGAAATGGTGGGCAGAACCAAGGTTAACATTTTGATGATGGGGATTACTATTTTAATATTTGCTTATGCTCAGGGGTCAATTCAAACCCAGATCAAAGATAAGGAAAATGCGCCTTTGGAGCATACCCAGATCTGTGCTATTACTGCGTCACATGATTCTCATCCCACTTCAGCATCCAGACAGGCTAACGATCTTAAGCCACGCCATTTCAAAAACAATCCCCTTTATCTCCCTTCTTCTTTTCTTAGCAAAGCAACTCCGATTTTAATTAAATAAGTGATAATAAAAACACACAAAAAGAGAAAGAAAAGGAAAGGAAAAAAACAGTTGCCCTTATCATTCGCAACGGCAGCTCTAAATCTTCTCCCTTTTTTCTATCCCTCTTCTCCTTCTCGCTCTCCTTTGCAGCATTGACTTTCCTCCACTGATCTGGGCTCTGCTGGTTTATATAACGGTTTGGGCGGAATGTCATTCAAGGAGATTGGTGTCAGCGCCGATAAGGCGGCAAAGTGATCGGAGTCTGAGATCTCGCCACCTCATTATGGAGGCTCTCGCCCGCCATGCGCCTGGAAGAGGCCGATAAGAGGCGAGGAGATGATGGGAATAAAACAGGTTTGGTGAGAGGGGGGAGGAGAGAGAGAGAGAGGAGGGAGGGAACCAAATCTGTTTCTCTCTCCTCCCCTGCCTGGATTCCTGTTAGCCGCTGGCAGAGAGAGACGGAGGGAAGGAGAGAGAGGGAGAGAAAGAGAGCAATAAAGATATATATATATATATATATATATATATATATATATATATATATATATATATAGAGAGATAGAGAAAGAAAGATAGAGGAAGTAACAGAACAATATTTGGTGAAGTGAGAGAGTAGCCATTTTTTGTCTTATGTTTTTTCTGCAGTGTCGATGGCTGCTGTGGTACACACACTGATACATTACACTGAACAGGCGTGTTAATCTTCCCTTGCCCCATGTCTCTTGTCACGTGTGACCAGACACCAGCTACCTGTGGTCAGTCTGAGAGGTTCATCACCCCAGTTAGCGGTCTGGCGGCACTGTAATAGCTCAATAACTCATCCAATGACGCCTCTGCCTCTCCCCACCACCACCACACCTCACAACCCAACACCTACACTGCTGGTTAGTGCTTAAAGTACACCCCAACACTTATGCTGTGAGCGGAGTAGGTGGTACGGGTTAGGGTTTGTTATACCTATGGATTTATTGGCATCTGAAACCATCAACCAAGAACTCCGAGTTGTCCCCCCAGTAGCCTTCATTATCAGATGTCATCTTTTTTAGGTTTCCATTACTGCCCACGCAATTGACAGATGTGTGTGAAGAGAGAGAGAGAGAGAGAGAGAGAGAGAGAGAGAGAGAGAGAGAGAAAGAGATAGAGAGAAATAAAGAGATAGAGAGAGAGAGAGAGAGAGAGAGAGTGAGAGTGAGAGAGAGAAAAGCCCTGTAGTAGTAGATAAACAGTTGGATGTGGTGAGACAGAGTGGGTAGACATGTGAGGGAGAGAAAGAGAGAGAGAGATGGAGAGAGAGAGAAAGAGCATGAAAGAGAGAGACAGAGGGAGGATGAGCATTCCGCACACGCAGCCCTCTCCTTATCTCTCCCCCTGCACATCCCCTCTCCCCCTCCTGCTCTTCTCTGAGGCATTGCACATGGCACCACAAAAGGACTCCTACATTTCAAGGCAGCCAGGCTCAGGAAAACCCATTACACTGCAAGGGGTAACTCTCACCACCCGGAACAGACAGGAGAGAAGAAGGAGGGGGAGTGCCCCCAGAAAACAGCCTATCACAGCCCGTAGATGGGGGGTTCAACTCCACAATCCTTAGCTTTTATGTCACAATGGGAATCATGCAGTTTTCTATGCAATGTTCTTAGCCAAGGGAAAAACAATGGCACCGCTACCAAACAAAAGGGAAAGGGAAAGTTGCACAACTGAATGCATTCATGCACGTGATTGACTATTGACTTATAAACTATCAGCTCTAAAACAATTTGCTCTTTTGGTATAATAAATGTGAACATATATATTAATATTAAAATCACTTTGTTCACACCTCCCGGGTGGCGCAGTGGTCTAGGGCAATGCATCGAAGTGCTAGCTGTGCCACCAGAGACTGGGTTTGCGCCCAGGCTCTGCCACAACCGGGAGGTCCATGGGGCGACGCACAATTGACCTAGCATCGTCTGGGTTAGGGAGGGTTTGGCCGATAGGGATATCCTTGTCTCATCGTGCACTAGTGACTCCTGTGGCAGTCTGGGCACAGTGTGCAGTGCACCCAGGTGCACAGTGTTTCCTCCGATACATTGGTGCTTCTGGGTTGGATGTGCGCTGTGTTAAGAAGCAGTGTGGCTGGGATGGGTTGTGTTTTGGAGGACGCATGGCTCTCGACCTTCGTCTCTCCCGAGCCCGTACGGGAGTTGTAGAGATGAGACAAGATAGTAACTACAAACAATTGGATACCATGAAAAGGGGGTAAAATAAAATTAAAATAAAAACACTTTATCCGTCAATTGTACACAAAGTCCAACTGAAATTTGACTTCCGCTTTATCCCAACCCCTCCAAAAGACACCCATACAGGTTGAGTAGGTTGGAGCAGGGGGCTGCCACACTGGGCACCCATGGAGCAGTTATTGTGCAGGGTAAAGTGCTTTGCTCAAGGGCACAATGGCAGGAAATGGCATCTAGGATTTGATACCAGCAACTCTCCGGTTTCATCCACATTAAAAAACATCATAGTATATGATATAAATAGTATATGGTATAAATTCTGTAGTGTTCACTGTGGTGTTTTTGCAGACATTACTGTAGAATTTACTGTAGTGTTTTTGCTTAAATTATTTTTGACATTTGAGCCAGCTCACTTCCCAACAGATTTTTCCAGTCAGTCCCGGGAATCAAACTGGCAACCAGTCGCCTCTCTAACCGCTAGGCTACCTGCATATCTGTGTAATGTGTAAAGTAGCCTGTGTGTATGAATGTCCGAAGTCCTTATAATGGTTATGCAGTTTCTCAAAAAAACTGTGACTTGTCAAGAGGTGATGGACAAAATCATTAGGGAAAATAAATGGATGACTCTATTTGACGAATAAGTAAAAAATAAATCAACGATAAACACTTGATACGTGTCCTCATACAGTATTTGTTTTCATAGCGGTCATCCCCAGGTGGGCCATATATGCTACTACTCATTGCTTTTCTCTGGCATCACTCTCAGTCACAAGAATCCACTCACAAATTCCATTCCTAAGAGTATGACAGCCAGAGGCAGCCTAGCCTGTACACAGAGTATTCCTTTGTGTGTGTACTGGTATCACCTTCCAAGACCTAGACGTGACTGGGCCTGCTCTATAATCCTCCTCAGGGCACAACGGCACTACACTCCCATGTCGTTTAGCCAGATGCACTCGTCTGTTGCTTAGTACTATCACTATGAAAAGATGGATGAAGAGCAGTTTTTAAATGTGCATACACTTTCAACCATGTTAAATCTTACCCATACCGTTAAATAACATGTGATCAACACCTCTAAAGATATAGCCATTCTATTCTCTCTAACCTAAAGTATACACGACTACCAGATGCACCTGCTGTTATAGCGCACCACTGCACTGCCGCCTCTGGCCTACAGGTGTCACTATTGCACTACAACGCCTTCCAGTACCTGGGAGTTGATTACTGTTGATTTAGCATGGACCACAGGCTTCCTTCAGAGCTGGGATTACACCATTTATAACACAACTGCAAGCTGGTCAAGTCACTCACAGTATACACTACACAGATAAAGGCATCCCGGAATAACCAGGGCTTTAGCTCGGCATAACTACTGGCAAACAATTATCTAACAGAAGACGAACAACAACTGAAATATCTATCGCCAAGCTATTTTCATTAGTTTTCCAATGCAGGTGGGATCATCGGATTTGTAGCTATAGATAAAATACCTAACTTTGATCAATTGAAGCCATGTTGCTTAGTGATATGCATAGTTTGTAGCAGAAGCCTAGTAATAAATGCGTCATTACATATTTTTCCCACCAGTATATGCAGCTAGGCCTAGCTGCGTCACACAGCCAAGAGCACCTGCTCATGTACACAAAGGTCTCTGTATTGTGATAATGCATGGGAACACAGAGAGAGCACAGGGTATTTTTCTCTCCATCTAACCTGCTACCAATTACAGCTGGGCCCTGGAAACATTTCACAGACCCTCTCTGGCCTCTCAGCAGATAGTTACCATGGAAGCCGACGTGATTGAAAGAGAAAAAAATTACAGGCTGCCAAAAGAAGAGAGAGAGACAGAGCGGGAGGGAGGAATGGACACAGAGAGAAATGGAGAGAGAGAGAGAGGGAGAGAGAGAGAGAGAGAGAGAGAGAGAGAGAGAGAGAGAGAGAGAGAGAGAGAGAGAGAGAGAGAGAGAGAAAGAAACGGACAGAGAGGCACAGTGCCAGCATTCTCCAGCTCTCGCTCACACAAGGAGATTATGTTAAATGTAAACAAAAGTCCTTTCACTCCTCTGTCCCCCTCAGGCAAACTCTCTGGGAAAGAAACTCAACTGTCATGGTGAGGAGGTGAGGAGACTAGGAACCAACCTGCCCCTGGTTCTGTTCTACGGGCTAGGAAACAAGATGGACGCCAGTTTCTTTCAGCTTCTACCCTCTGCGTAAAAAGGGAGAAACCGATACAGAGTGGTAACTTTATAGTTTAAACCCAGAAGTTTGTCTTGACCATGTGACCTGACCAGGAAAAACATTATGTCCTCGTAGTTATGGTCTATAACAAGGCCACAATCTATAACTAACAAAACTCTTGACCGGCCTTAAGCTAATACAAGGTGAAGGAAACGTTGTTTTCACTCGGGGGCTAGGGTCAGTTTGTTATATCTGGAGTACTTCTCCTGTCCAATTCGGTGTCCTGTGTGAATCTAAGTGTGCGTTCTCTAATTCTCTCCTTCTCTCTCTCTCTCTCGGAGGACCTGAGCCCTAGGACCATGCGCCAGGACTACCTGACATGATGACTCCTTGCTGTCCCCAGTCCACCTGGCCGTGCTGCTGCTCCAGTTTCAACTGTTCTGCCTTATTATTATTGGACCATGCTGGTCATTTATGAACATTTGAACATCTTGGCCATGTTCTGTTATAATCTCCACCCGGCACAGCCAGAAGAGGACTTCTGAGGACAGCCAGAAGAGGACCCCACATATGCTCTCTCTAATTCTCTTTCTTTCTCTCTCTCGGAGGACCTGAGCCCTAGGACCATGCCCCAGGACTACCTGATATGATGACTCCTTGCTGTCCCCAGTCCACCTGGCCGTGCTGCTGCTCCAGTTTCAACTGTTCTGCCTTATTATTATTCGACCATGCTGGTCATTTATGAACATTTGAACATCTTGGCCATGTTCTGTTATAATCTCCACCCGGCACAGCCAGAAGAGGACTGGCCACCCCACATAGCCTGGTTCCTCTTCTAGGTTTCTTCCTAGGTTTTGGCCTTTCTAGGGAGTTTTTCCTAGCCACTGTGCTTCTACACCTGCATTGCTTGCTGTTTGGGGTTTTAGGCTGGGTTTCTGTACAGCACTTTGAGATATCAGCTGATGTACGAAGGGCTATATAAATAAATTTGATTTGATTTGATTTGATTTATGGAGTACACAAGAGATGACCTAAAAACACACACCGAGACTACCTGTCTGTCAGTCAAGAGCACGGCTGTTAGCCAACGCAGGCAGTCTGAAAAGAGCAGCAAGCAGTGCTCCATCGGTGACCATGGTAACGGGGACAGAACGATTAAAAACAAAGCGGGAGTGAAATGACATAATGGGGTGTAATCAACTCACCGAGAGGCCTTGCCGTTACAACACACCTCGCCACTTCGCCACTAGCCAATCCCGCCATCACCATAACAACCAACAGCAGCAGCCCAGCTAACAATTCTAGGGAGAGAGAACGTTTTTGTAATGTTAAATGTAATGTTCCCCTAATGTTTGTGACCAGTTTTCTGTTAGTTAGGAGAGTATTCTATCTATGTTAGCAAAAACCTTCTGAAAACCTTTTTAGCATGTTTTGTCGTTAGAGTTACCTCAATGTCAAACAGAGCATACCCAGAGCATGCTTAACATGTTCTCATAATATACAATATTAATTTTCTAAACACATTTCATGGTACATTGCAAGAACATTCATGCGTCCATTTTTCTGAGGGTTAAGAGACTATTCCATCAACGTCCCACAGGACATACACAGGACATGGTTGCCATGTTTTCAGAACATAAGATATGAATGTCCTAGACACATTTCAGAGAAAATAATTATTGGAATTATTTAAGGTGCAAAGTGTGTGCTGCATCGGCCCTGTATAGAGCCTATTTCCATCTTCTGAGAAGAGACAGAGACTGATAGGTTAAGAAGGCCACCCACTGTAATGTCAACCCACAGTCACACTTCTAGTCGCTGGTCTGTGTGAACAAACTTATTTTCCCCTCTCCTTTTCATACAGTTGACTTGTTTCAGAGCTATACTGCAGCCGGTCTGTCTGCGGCCGCCTGCGGTCTAATTCCTCATGCCAGCTCGCTGGCAGAGTTTCTCCATTCACAGGGAAATTAAATGTCAAGGTCTTACAGGTGAAAAGCAATGGAGAGTTGCGGATGGCCAGGCTAACACGGACTAGTTGCCGCTATCACAGTGTACTTTTGCTTTTAAACAGCAGCACTGTGTCTTTGCAGGACATGGAAATGTATCTATATCATTTGTATCCGTGTGAAGCGGTGCTGAGTTGACTTTTGCTCACATCCTGTAATAGAAATCAAGTTTATGAGTGTGTGTGTGCCTGTCTGTCTGTTTGTGTGTGTGCGTGTGTGTCTGAATTAGAACTAACCTACAAGAGCACTAACAGTATGTTCAGCCTTGTCCTGTCTGCCTCGCTGTAGAGAGTCTACCCTGATGTTATTGTTCCGACTGGGGAAGAATAACTGAGGCATTCACTAAGACACCAAACAAAAGATTGTCTCCCCTTCTGAGCCCAATCTCAGAGTTCAGTGGTTCTGGGTGGCACTAAGAGCAACTCACACACGAGACAAATATACACACCTTCTGAGAGCTTAGAATACGTGGACAACTACAAATACCTAGGTGTCTGGTTAGACTGTAAACTCTCCTTCCAGACTCACATTAAGCATCTCCAATCCAAAATTAAATCTAGAATCGGCTTCCTATATCGCAACAAAGCATCCTTCTCTCATGCTGCCAAACATACCCTCGTAAAACTGACCATCCTACCGATCCTCGACTTCGGTGATGTCATCTATAAAATAGCCTCCAACAATCTACTCAACAAACTGGATGCAGTCTATCACAGTGCCATCCGTTTTGTCACCAAAGCTCCGTACACTACCCACCATTGCAACCTGTACGCTCTCGTTGGTTGGCCCTCGCTTCATACTCGTCGCCAAACCCACTGGCTACAGGTTATCTACAAGTCTCTGCTAGGTAAAGCCCCGCCTTATCTCAGCTCACTGGTCACCATAGCAGCACCCACTCGTAGCATGCGCTCCAGCAGGTATATCTCATTGGTCACCCCCAAAGCCAATTCCTCCTTTGGTCGTCTTTCCTTCCAGTTCTCTGCTGCCAATGACTGGAATGAACTGCAAAAATCTCTGAAGCTGGAGACTCATATCTCCCTCACTAGCTTTAAGCACCAGCTGTCAGAGCAGCTCACAGATCACTGCACCTGTACATAGCCCATCTGTAAACATCCCATCTATCTACCTGTTAAGGGATTTTTTTAATCAATAATGACTAATTATGTATACATTTCAATCAGGACTGACTAATCAGACAACTATTATGTTACTGTATAGATGTATGAATTTTCTTGTAACCTTAGTACTGAATATAATGTGTGTAAATATAATCAAGAATTAGAACAATGACAGTCTGTTCCTTGGTAAAAATGAATGAACTTATAGCCAGACTGGCTAGAATGCTGATCTACACAGGCAGACCTTGGCTTGGGTCGTAAATTATCTTAGTAGGGAGAGACGATGTGGGAAGGCTTGAGCACTATACAGCCATTGTACTGCTGGTTGATGAGACGGGGTAGTACGAAAACTAATGACGTCATTTTCAGTTTATAATCTGTGGTAAACTGTATCATGTTCAGTACTCTCGAGAATAAAAAATGCTGCTGGTTGATTTTTGAGACTGGTCTCTGTCCATTTTATGCAAATAAGAGTCTTACAAATTGTGTTTAATTTTAATTGGGTATTAAAACATAGAGGAATATAATTCCTGTAACACTACCTACCTCATCCCCATTCAGTATTTATTTATTTCTCTTGCTCCTTTGCACCCCAGTATCTCTACTTGCACATTCATCTTCTGCACATCTACCATTCCCATGTTTAATTGCTATATTTGTCATGTACTTCTAGAAGTAGTGGGTGGAGGAGTCAGGCGCAGAGAGCAGGGTAGTTGATATGTGGAATGTTTATTCCCAAAACCAGTGTTGGTCAACGCCACACACACGGGCGCAATAAGACCCAGTCCAAAACAACAGGACGAAACGATTCGAGAACAAAATACTTCCACAGAAATCACACACATCAAATAACAGAAAACAAGCCCGCACAAAAGCCGGCGGGCCTACCAGGTTTAAATAGCCCAAAACCAAAACCTAAACAAGAAACAGGTGCAACTAATCAGACAAAACTAAATGAAACAGAAAAGGGGATCGGTGGCAGGTAGTAGGCTGACGACGACGACGACCGCCGAGCGCCGCCCGAACGGGAAGAGGCACCATCTTCGGCGGGATTCGTGACAGTACCCCCCCCTGACGCGGCGCGCCGACACGGCCTCGAGGGCTACCCGGAGAGCGAGGCGCAGGGCGATCAGGGTGGAGTCGGTGAAAGTCCTTCCAAAATGTCCCCCACCTGTACCCAGCACCTCTCCTCCGGACCGTACCCCTCCCAGTCCACGAGGTACTGCAGGCTCCTCAACCGGCGTCTCGAGTCCAGAAAACGTTGGGGACCCCTCGATGTCCAGAGGGGGCGGAGGGAACTCCGGAACCTCACCTTCTTGTAGGGGACCAGCTAACCCACACACTGCGGCCCCAGCTTCCGGCAGGGCAGGCGGAGGGGCAGGTTTCAGGTCGAGAGCCAGACCCTGTCCCCTGGTGCGAACACAGGGGCCTCACTGCGGTGGCGGTCAGCGCTCTTCTTCTGCCGTCCAGTGGCCTGCTTGAGAGCGTCCTGGACTGCCCGCCAGGTCTCCCTAGAGCGCTGTACCCACTCCTCCACCACAGGAGCTTCAGGCTGACTATGATGCCACGGAGCCAGGACCGGCTGGTAGCCCAGCATGCATTGGAATGGCGACATGTTCGTGGAGGAGTGAGTTCTGGGCCAACTCCGCCCATGGGACGTACCTCGCACATTCTCTATTGCCGGTTCTGGCAATTTGACCTCAGAAACCTACCCACTTCCTGGTTCACTCTCTCCACCTGCCCATTACTCTCGAAGTAATAACCAGAGGTCAGGCTGACCGAGACCCCCAGATGTTCCATAAACGCCCTCCAAACATGGGACATGAACTGGGGACCTCGATCAGATACGATGTTCTCCGGCACCCCGTAGTGCCGGAAGACGTGGGTAAATAGAGCCTACACAGTCTGTAAGGCCGTAGGGAGACCAGGCAATGGGAGGAGACTGCAGGACTTTGAGAACCAATCCACAACGAACAGAATGGTAGTGTTCCCCTGAGACGGGGGAAGATCAGTAAGAAAGTCCATCAACAGATGAGACCAGGGCCGTTGTGGAACCGGGAGGGGCTGTAACTTCCCTCTAGGCAGGTGCCTAGGAGCCTTATTCTGGGCGCACACCAAACAGGAGGAGACATAGAGCCTCACGTCCTTGGCTAAGGTTGAACACCAGTATTTACCCCTAAGACCCCGCACTGTCCTCGCAATCCACGGATGACCTGAAGTAGGTAGTGTGTGAGCCCACCGAATCAATTGATCACGGACACCAAGTGGCACGTACCTGAGACCGGTAGGACACTGTGAAGGTGCAGGTTTCAACAACAACTGCTCGATGTCCGCGTCCACCTCCCATATCACCGGAGCCTAGAAGCTGGAAGAATGGGAGTAGGATCGTTGGACTGGTCCTCAGTGTCATAGAGACGGGACAGCTTGTCGGCCTTAGTGTTGAGGGAACCTGGTCTATGAGAGATCGTAAATCTAAATCGGGTATAAGAACATGGCCCACCTAGCCTGACGAGGATTCAGTCTCCTCGCCGCCCGGATATACTCCAGATTGTGGTGGTCAGTCCAGACGAGGAAAGGGTGCTTAGCTCCCTCAAGCCAGTGTCTCCACACCTTCAGGACTTTTACCATAGCTAGCAACTCCCGGTCCCCCACATCATAGAGCTTCGGTGGCGTGCCCGAGCGGTGTGACAGCACGGCTCTGACCCCAGCCTCGAACACATCCACCTCCACTATGAATGCTAACGAAGGGTCCGGATGCGCCAACGCAGGCGCGTCAGTAAACAGCACCTTCAACTGGTTGAAAGCTCCATCTGTCTCGGCCGATCACCGCAACCGCACCGGCCCCCGGTGAACGCCGTAAACGCACTGCCACCCCCCACCCCGCAGTGAGGTAATAGGCTCCGCCACTTGGCCAAAACCCCGGATAAACCTCCGGTAGTAATTGGCTAACCCTAAAAAACGCTGCACCTCCTTTACAGTGGTCAGAGTTGTCCTATTAAGCACAGCGTTAACGCGGTCACACTCCATCACCACACCCGAGGTGGAAATGCGATAACCCAGGAAGAAAGCGGCTCGTTTGGAGAACACACATTTCTCAGCCTTGACGTATAGGTCATGCTCCAGCAGTCGCCCAAGTACCTTGTGCACCAGGGATACATGCGAGGCGCATGTGGCAGAATAGATCAAGATGTCATCAATGTATACCACCACACCCTGCCCGTGCAGGTCCCTGAGAATCTCATCTACAAAGGATTGAAAGACGGCTGGAGGATTCTTTAACCCATACGGCATGACGAGGTACTCATAGTGGCCTGATGTGGTACTAAGCGCTGTTTTCCACTCGTCTCCCCCCCGAATACGCACCAGATTGATTATACGCGCTCCTGAGGTCCAGTTTCGTGAAAAAATGAGCTCCGTGGAATGATTCCACCGCTGTAGCGATGAGAGGTAGCGGATAACTAAATCCCACTGTGATCGAATTTAGACCTCGATAATCAATGCACGGGCGCAGTCCTCCCTCCTTTTTTTTCACAAAAAAGAAACTCGAGGAGACGGGTGACATGGAGGGCCGAATGTACCCCTGTCTCAGAGATTCCGTGACATATGTCCCCATAGCCAACGTCTCCTCCTGTGACAATGGGTACACGTGACTCCTGGGAAGTGCAGTGTTATCCTGGAGGTTTATCACGCAATCCCCCCGTCGATGGGGTGGTAATTTGGACGCCTTTTTTTTCCTTAAAGCGATAGCCAAATCGGCATATTCTGGGGGAATGCGCACAGTGGAAACCTGGTCTGGACTCTCCACCGATGTGGCACCGATGGAAACTCCTATGCACCCACCTGAACATTCCTCTGACCACCCCTGAAAAGCCTACCTCCTTATGCCTTTTGCACACAATGTATATAGACTTTTTTTTCTACTGTGTTATCGACTGTGTTATCGACTTAATTCTTTACTCCATGTGTAACTCTGTGTTATCTGTTCACACTGCTATGCTTTATCTTGGCCAGGTCGCAGTTGCAAATGAGAACTTGTTCTCAACTAGCCTAACTGGTTAAATAAAGGTGAAATAAAAAATAAAATAAAAAACCTTTAACATTTGCGTCACCCACATAGATTTTTTTTAAAGACAATAAAATCACAAGGAATTTAGCAAAACATTCCTGCATCGACTCTTTTCTCAAAACCACTCATCCACTCCCCTCCTCCCCCTCTCTTCTCCTCCTCTCCTCTCCTCTTCTCTCCTCTCCAGTCCTCTTCTCTGCCAGCCTTATCTCTGAGGATAGGCTCCACACAGACAGCCTCTGAGACTACAATCCCCCAAACACTGAGACACACTGCAGACTGGGGAGGAAGGGGGCAAAGGAGGGAGCGTGGAAAGGGGGACATGGGGTAGCGAGGGGACGAGAGTAGAGGGGAGATAGGAAGGAGATGGGGTGGAAGAGTGAGGGATTTAGAGAAGAAGAGGAGGGTCGAGAAGAGAGGATAGGAAAGGAGAGGAAAGGTGAGAGAGGATGTTAGAAGAGAAGAGAAGACAATAGATGAGGATGGGGGGACGAGAGAAGAAAGGAGATAGGAATTGAGAGGATGGGAGAATGGGATAGGGGAGATGAGAGGAACAGGAACATAAAAGGGGAGAGGAGAGGTTTGAAAGGGAGCAGCCCCATGGTGTGGACAGCACAGCTAAACACAGCCAGTCACACGGAGATTACACACACACATGCACACACAACCACCCACACAAAATCAATGACTTATTAGTGATTAAAAAGAGACAATATGGGAGAGGTGAAAAATGAGAGAGGGAATTTTGGAGGGGAAAGAAACAGAGTTAAAGAAGCCCTCATACAAAGATCTAGGATCAGCTTACTCTCCCCTATTCCTAATCTTAACCAGTTGGTGTGAAACACAAAACTGTCCTCAGATCAGCGTCTGTGATAACCTTATCCCACCCTGTGGGGTTGAATTGCATTACAGTTTTTGGCCACTGGAGGGAGTATTTACCCCAGCTAGGCAGGTAGAAGAGGCCCATCTCTCTCTCTCTCTCTCTCTCTCTCTCTCTCTCTCTCTCTCTCTCTCTCTCTCGCTCTCTCGCTCTCTCGCTCTCTCTCTCTCTCTCTCTCGCTCTCTCTCGCTCTCTCTCTCTCTCGCTCTCTCTCTCTCGCTCTCTCTCTCGCTCTTAATCGCTCTGTCCTCCCCCCTCTCGCTCTCTTTTTCTCATCCCCCTACCGCCTCCCCCAGCCTGACACACAACCCAGTACATACAACAATACACAGAAAGGGAGTGAGGGATGTGAGAGGAGGAGGGAGGGAGATGACATGCTTCACCAGTACTGTACCTTCCTGTGACTGGTAAAGACAGGATGATGAGAGAGGGAGGAAAGAGGTTGAGGGATGGACAGAGAGTGTGAGAGAGAGAGAGAGAGAGAAAGAAAGAAAGTGTGAAAGAGAAAAGAGACTGATGATAGAGAGAGAAGGCAGGGTGAAAGAGAGAAAGTGGCACTAGAGAGGGAAGCAACAGGGCAGAAACTCAGACAGAGCCGGTAGGAAGAGCAGATAAAGTGGCAGCAATAAAAATTATATGACTACATATATCATCATGACAGCGTTTAATTTATCTGAAAACGCAGGGCCCTCTCTGGGTGCAGGGATGGATATGTAACTGTGGGGTCGAGGTGTGTGTGTGTGTGTGTGTGTGTGTGTGTGTGTGTGTGTGTGTGTGCGCATGCGTTCGCATGTGTGTTTGTAGTGGGGGGTTGAAAGGGTGCGACTGCGTGAGGGGGGGGGGGTGTAAGAACGGTGGAGAGGGGGAGTGAGAGGAATGTAAAGGGAGCAGGGGGCACCTTGTTGTTACTATATTTGGCTGAAGCAGACCTGCTTCGGAGCACAAGTTTGTGAGTGTGTGTTATAGCAGTGTGTACATGTGTACATGTGTGCAGGTGAGTGCATGTGAGTGTTTGTCTGTTGTGGAGGTGCATAAGAGTGTGCGTCGTTCAAGGTGCAAGCATCATACATCTCTCAGTCTGGTGTTGCCATACTCCTAAATCTTGATGGAGCAAAATTTGTGGTTTCTGGATACATATATGCACTGACCTTTCCTGACAGGCTTCTGGGATCTCCTGTTTTCTGACTGACATCTGGTCAGACTCACAGCTGGTGAACAAGTATAATACACACTCTGTACTTCTCTACAGCATTAAAGAATTAAGTCAATAATAACTCAATAATAGCAGAAGGAAAGCATACAGTAATCATATAATTAAAATCATAAGAACAGTCCTCCCCATAAATTATTGCATAATGGGTGGACTGGCAGCAATTGCGAATGTACCCATCAATTTGCCAGTCAAATTGCCAGGGTTAGAGGTTCCAATTTCCATGGATTCTATTCTATTCTATTCGTGTACTACCTGTTCACCCATGACTGGGTGTCCATGCACTGTAACGGCGTTCTTCTTTTGTTGAAAGAGAGTCGGACCGAAATGCAGCGTGTAAGTTACTCATGTTTATTAGGAAGACAAACGAAACGAACTATACACGAATAACTAATAAATTCAAAAACAACAAACAAAACGTGAAACCTATTACAGCCTGACTGGTGCACACTACACAGAGACAGGAACAATCACCCACGAAATGCAAAGCGAAACCAGGCTACCTAAATACGGTTCCCAATCAGAGTCAACGAGAATTACCTGACTCTGATTGAGAACCGCCTCAGGCAGCCAAACCTATTAAACACACACACCCCTAATCAGCTACAATCCCAACTACTACAAAACCCCAATATGAAAATACAATAAAATAACCCATGTCACACCCTGGTCTAACCAAATATATAACGAAAACACAAAATACAATGACCAAGGCGTGACAGAACCCCCCCCCCCTCCTGGCTGACTGGCGGATCCTGGCTGACTGGCGGATCCTGGCCGACTGGCGGATCCTGGCTGACTGGCAGATCTGGCAGATCCTGGCTGACTGGAGGATCCTGGCTGACTAGCAGATCTGGCAGATCCTGGTTTACTGGCAGATCCTGGCTGACTAGCAGATCTGGAAGAGTCTGGTTGACTGGCAGATCTGGAAGAGTCTGGCTGACTGGCAGATCTGGAAGAGTCTGGTTGACTGGCAGATCTGGAAGAGTCTGGCTGACTGGAAGAGTCTGGCTGACTGGAAGAGTCTGGCTGACTGGCAGATCTGGAAGAGTCTGGCTGACTGGCAGATCTGGCTGCTCCATGCAGACTAGCTGCTCCATGCAGACTAGCAGCTCAGGCTGCTCTATGCAAACTGACAGCTCTGGCTGCTCAATGTAGACTGGCAGCTCAGGCTGCTCTATACAGACGGGAGACTCCGACAGCGCAGGAGAGGGAGAAAGCGCTGGCTGCGCTGAACAGGCGAGGCGCACTGTAGGCCTGATGCGTGGTGCTGGCACTGGTGGTATTTGGCCGAGGACACGCACAGGAAGCCTAGTGCGGGAGCTGCTACTGGAGGGCTGGGGTGTGGAGGTGGTTCTGGATAGACCGGACCGTGCAGGCGCACTGGAGCTCTTGAGCACCGAGCCTGCCCAACCTTACCTGGTTGAATACTCTCGGTTGCCCTGCCAGTGCTGTGAGGAGAAATAGCCCGCACTGGGCTATGTAGGCGAACCGGAGACACAGAACGCAAGGCTGGTGCCATGTAAACCGGCCCAAGGTGACGCACTGGAGACCAGATGCGTAGAGCCGGCTTCATGGCATTTGGCTCGACGCTCAATCTAGCCCGGCCGATACGCGGAGCTGAAATATACCGCACCGGGCTATGCACCCGCACTGGGGACACCGTGCGCACCACTGCATAACACGGTGCCTGCCCGGTCTCTCTAGCCCCCCGGTAAGCACAGGGAGATTGCGCAGGTCTCCTACCTGACGCAGCCATACTCCCTGATAGCCCCCCCCAAAAACATTTTTGGGGCTGCTTTTCGGTTTTCGCTCTGCGCCGCCGTGACTTTCTTTTCAACTCCATTCTTCTATAGCCCTCTTCGCACTGCTCCAGTGAATCCCAGGCGGGCTCCGGCACTCTCTCTGGGTCGGCCGCCCACCTATCTATTTCTTCCCACGTCGTTAAATCCCATGTCCATTCACTGAATAATTCCACCTCCCTTTGATTCTCCAGCTGTCGTTGCCTGTCGTTCAGCTCCTGTTTCCTCTTCGCCTGCTGCACTTTTGGGCGGCTACACTCCTCTGGTTTAGCCCAGGGTCCTCTTCCGTCAAGGATTTCTTCCCATGTCCAGAAATCCTTAAAACGCTGCTCCTCTTTGCACTGCTCCTGCCTGTTGACACGCTGCTCGGTCCGAGTGTGGTGGGTGATTCTGTAACGGCGTTCTTCTTTAGTTGAAAGAGAGTCGGACCGAAATGCAGCGTGTAAGTTACTCATGTTTATTAGGAAGACAAACGAAACGAACTATACACGAATAACTAATAAATTCAAAAACAACAAACAGAACGTGAAACCTATTACAGCCTGACTGGTGCACACTACACAGAGACAGGAACAATCACCCACGAAATGCAAAGCGAAACCAGGCTACCTAAATACGGTTCCCAATCAGAGACAACGAGAATCCCCTGACTCTGATTGAGAACCGCCTCAGGCAGCCAAACCTATTAAACACACACACCCCTAATCAGCTACAATCCCAACTACTACAAAACCCCAATATGAAAATACAATACAATAACCCATGTCACACCCTGGTCTAACCAAATATATAACGAAAACACAAAATACAATGACCAAGGCGTGACAGAACCCCCCCCTAAGGTGCGGACTCCCGAACGTACCTCAAAACCATAGGGATGGTCCGGGTGGGCGTCTGTCCATGGTGGCGGTTCCGGCTCCGGACGTGGACCCCACTTCATAAATGTCATTGTTCCTCCCCTTCGCGTCCATGGATAATCCACCCTAACCGCCGACCCTGGCCGAATAGTCCACACCCAGAACACTACATAACAGAGGAGCAGCTCGTGACTGAGGGGCAACTCGGGACTGAGGCAACTCGGGACTGAGGGGCAGCTCGGGACTGAGGGGCAACTCGGGACTGAGAGGCAGCTCGGGACTGAGAGGCAGCTCGGGACTGAGGGGCAGCTCAGCACTGAGAGGCAGCCCAGCACTGAGATGAAGCCCAGTACTGAGAAAAAGCCCAGTACTGAGATGAAGCCCAGCCAGGCAGTTGAATCCGGCAGATCCAGGCTGACTGGCGGATCCTGGCTGACTGGCGGATCCTGGCTGACTGGCGGATCCTGGCCGACTGGCGGATCCTGGCTGACTGGCAGATCTGGCAGATCCTGGCTGACTGGAGGATCCTGGCTGACTAGCAGATCTGGCAGATCCTGGTTTACTGGCGGATCCTGGCTGACTAGCAGATCTGGAAGAGTCTGGTTGACTGGCAGATCTGGAAGGGTCTGGTTGACTGGCAGATCTGGAAGAGTCTGGTTGACTGGCAGATCTGGAAGAGTCTGGTTGACTGGCAGATCTGGAAGAGTCTGGCTGACTGGCTGATCTGGAAGAGTCTGGTTGACTGGCAGATCTGGAAGAGTCTGGCTGACTGGAAGAGTCTGGCTGACTGGAAGAGTCTGGCTGACTGGCAGATCTGGAAGAGTCTGGCTGACTGGCAGATCTGGAAGAGTCTGGTTGACTGGCAGATCTGGAAGAGTCTGGCTGACTGGAAGAGTCTGGCTGACTGGAAGAGTCTGGCTGACTGGCAGATCTGGAAGAGTCTGGCTGACTGGCAGATCTGGCTGCTCCATGCAGACTAGCTGCTCCATGCAGACTAGCAGCTCAGGCTGCTCTATGCAAACTGACAGCTCTGGCTGCTCAATGTAGACTGGCAGCTCAGGCTGCTCTATACAGACGGGAGACTCCGACAGCGCAGGAGAGGGAGAAAGCGCTGGCTGCGCTGAACAGGCGAGGCGCACTGTAGGCCTGATGCGTGGTGCTGGCACTGGTGGTATTTGGCCGAGGACACGCACAGGAAGCCTAGTGCGGGGAGCTGCTACTGGAGGGCTGGGGTGTGGAGGTGGTTCTGGATAGACCGGACCGTGCAGGCGCACTGGAGCTCTTGAGCACCGAGCCTGCCCAACCTTACCTGGTTGAATACTCTCGGTTGCCCTGCCAGTGCTGTGAGGAGAAATAGCCCGCACTGGGCTATGTAGGCGAACCGGAGACACAGAACGCAAGGCTGGTGCCATGTAAACCGGCCCAAGGTGACGCACTGGAGACCAGATGCGTAGAGCCGGCTTCATGGCATTTGGCTCGACGCTCAATCTAGCCCGGCCGATACGCGGAGCTGAAATATACCGCACCGGGCTATGCACCCGCACTGGGGACACCGTGCGCACCACTGCATAACACGGTGCCTGCCCGGTCTCTCTAGCCCCCCGGTAAGCACAGGGAGATTGCGCAGGTCTCCTCCCTGACGCAGCCATACTCCCTGATAGCCCCCCCCAAAAACATTTTTGGGGCTGCTTTTCGGTTTTCGCTCTGCGCCGCCGTGACTTTCTTTTCAACTCCATTCTTCTATAGCCCTCTTCGCACTGCTCCAGTGAATCCCAGGCGGGCTCCGGCACTCTCTCTGGGTCGGCCGCCCACCTATCTATTTCTTCCCACGTCGTTAAATCCCATGTCCATTCACTGAATAATTCCACCTCCCTTTGATTCTCCAGCTGTCGTTGCCTGTCGTTTAGCTCCTGTTTCCTCTTCGCCTGCTGCACTTTTGGGCGGCTACACTCCTCTGGTTTAGCCCAGGGTCCTCTTCCGTCAAGGATTTCTTCCCATGTCCAGAAATCCTTAAAACGCGGCTCCTCTTTGCGCTGCTCCTGCCTGTTGACACGCTGCTCGGTCCGAGTGTGGTGGGTGATTCTGTAACGGCGTTCTTCTTTAGTTGAAAGAGAGTCGGACCGAAATGCAGCGTGTAAGTTACTCATGTTTATTAGGAAGACAAACGAAACGAACTATACACGAATAACTAATAAATTCAAAAACAACAAACAGAACGTGAAACCTATTACAGCCTGACTGGTGCACACTACACAGAGACAGGAACAATCACCCACAAAATGCAAAGCGAAACCAGGCTACCTAAATACGGTTCCCAATCAGAGACAACGAGAATCCCCTGACTCTGATTGAGAACCGCCTCAGGCAGCCAAACCTATTAAACACACACACCCCTAATCAGCTACAATCCCAACTACTACAAAACCCCAATATGAAAATACAATACAATAACCCATGTCACACCCTGGTCTAACCAAATATATAACGAAAACACAAAATACAATGACCAAGGCGTGACAGAACCCCCCTAAGGTGCGGACTCCCGAACGTACCTCAAAACCATAGGGAGGGTCCGGGTGGGCGTCTGTCCATGGTGGCGGTTCCGGCTCCGGACGTGGACCCCACTTCATAAATGTCATTGTTCCTCCCCTTCGCGTCCATGGATAATCCACCCTAACCGCCGACCCTGGCCGAATAGTCCACACCCAGAACACTACATAACAGAGGAGCAGCTCGTGACTGAGGGGCAACTCGGGACTGAGGCAGCTCGGGACTGAGGGGCAGCTCGGGACTGAGGGGCAACTCGGGACTGAGAGGCAGCTCGGGACTGAGAGGCAGCTCGGGACTGAGGGGCAGCTCAGCACTGAGAGGCAGCCCAGCACTGAGATGAAGCCCAGTACTGAGAAAAAGCCCAGTACTGAGATGAAGCCCAGCCAGGCAGTTGAATCCGGCAGATCCAGGCTGACTGGCGGATCCTGGCTGACTGGCGGATCCTGGCTGACTGGCGGATCCTGGCCGACTGGCGGATCCTGGCTGACTGGCAGATCTGGCAGATCCTGGCTGACTGGAGGATCCTGGCTGACTAGTAGATCTGGCAGATCCTGGTTTACTGGCGGATCCTGGCTGACTAGCAGATCTGGAAGAGTCTGGTTGACTGGCAGATCTGGAAGGGTCTGGTTGACTGGCAGATCTGGAAGAGTCTGGTTGACTGGCAGATCTGGAAGAGTCTGGTTGACTGGCAGATCTGGAAGAGTCTGGCTGACTGGCTGATCTGGAAGAGTCTGGTTGACTGGCAGATCTGGAAGAGTCTGGCTGACTGGAAGAGTCTGGCTGACTGGAAGAGTCTGGCTGACTGGCAGATCTGGAAGAGTCTGGCTGACTGGCAGATCTGGAGGAGTCTGGTTGACTGGCAGATCTGGAAGAGTCTGGTTGACTGGCAGATCTGGAAGAGTCTGGTTGACTGGCAGATCTGGAAGAGTCTGGCTGACTGGCAGATCTGGAAGAGTCTGGTTGATTGGCAGAGCGAAATGCAAAGCGAAACCAGGCTACCTAAATACGGTTCCCAATCAGAGACAACGAGAATCACCTGACTCTGATTGAGAACCGCCTCAGGCAGCCAAACCTATTAAACACACACACCCCTAATCAGCCACAATCCCAACTACTACAAAACCCCAATATGAAAATACAATACAATAACCCATGTCACACCCTGGTCTAACCAAATATATAACGAAAACACAAAATACAATGACCAAGGCGTGACATGCACGTCTCCAACTCAATCATCAAGTTTACGATGAGACAGCCTATAGGGAGGTGGCGAGAGCCCTGGCGGAGTGGTGCCAGGAAAAAAAATCTCCCTCAATGTCAACAAAACAAAGCAGCTGATCACGGTCTACAGGAGATGGCAGAGAGCGCACACCCCCATCCACATCGATGGGGCAGCAGTGGACAGGGTCAAAAGCTTCAAGTTCCCAGGTGTGCACATCACTGGCAATCTGAAATGGTCCAGACAGTGTGGTGAAGAAGGCACAACAGCGCCTCTAAAACCTCAGGAGGCTGAAGAAATTTGGTTGGTCCCTAAGACCCTCACAAACTTCTTTACAGATGTACCATCGAGAGCATTCTGTCAGGCTGTATCACTGCCTGGTACAGCAACTGAACCTACCGTAACTGTAGGGTTCTCCACAGGGTGTTGCGGGGCAACACTGCCGGCCCTCCAGGACATATAAAGCACCCGGTGTCACAGGAATGCCAAAAAGATAATCAAGGACCTCCGCCACCCGAGCCACAGCCTGTTCACCTCGCTACTGTCTAGATGGCGGAAACAGTACAGGTGCTTCAAAGCTGGACCGAGAGACTGATTAACAGCTTCTGCCTCCTCACCGAACCCTGCCATGAACCTTAGACACAGTCACTAGCTGGATACCACCCGGTACTCTACACTGCACCTTAATGACTGCTGCCATATACAGTTGAAGTCGGAAGTTTACATACACTTAGGTTGGAGTCATTAAAATTCGTATTTCAACCACTCCACAAATTTCTTTTTAACAAACTATAGTTTTGGCAAGTCGGTTAGGACATCTACTTTGTGCATGACACAAGTCATTTTTCCAACAATTGTTTACAGACAGATTATTTCACTTGTATCACAATGGTTCCGGGTTGGAGCGAGCGGTCGCATCTACACTTCGGTCCGCAGGTAGTATAACTTTTCATTACATTTCATTATAGTACAACGGTTTGATTTGTCTAATCTTAGCAATTTCTTCTTAGCTAGCTACATAGCCGTCTTTGTATCAAAGATAATTGCGTAATTATCGTATTTCGTCGTCCTAACGTAGTCTACACTGCTTTCTGCCCAGCAGCTAGCTAACGTCCACTAGCACAGCAGCTAGCTAACGTCCACTAGCACTGTAGAAACTATTACACTCAACGACTCGATTAGTGTAGTGTTAGCTAGTTACATAGTTGTCTTTGCTGTCTTCGTATCCAAGGTAATTGTGTAGTTTAGAGTGTGTAGACTTAGAGTGATTATCTTAATTTACCGAGGTTAGCTAGCCAGCTATTTGTCGTCCTTAACGTAGGAGTCACTGCTAGCTAGTTAGCTAACAGCTAGCCAACGTCTTCCGAATTGAACTTCAACAACCCGGTCAACATTCCGCCTCGCTCCACAGGTAGTATCACATTTTCATTTCACTTCATTACAGTACAACGGTTTGATTTGTTTGATCGTAGCTAGCTAGCTACATAGCCGTCTTTGTATCTAGACAATTGTGTAGTCTGGAGCGATTTTCTAGGTTAGCTAGCCAGCTATTGTCGTTCTTTTAACGTAACGTTACGTAATCAACACTGCTAGCTAGCCAGCTAGCCCCCGAATTGCAGCACTGTAGAAACTATTACACTCGACGGAACGACTTGATTAGTGTAGTGTCAACAACGTAGCCACTGCCAGCTAGCCTACTCCAGCAGTACTGTATCATTTCAATCATTTTAGTCAATAAGATTCTTGCTACGTAAGCTTAACGTTCTGAACATTCGATAAGTGTAGTCCACTTGTCATTCCAATCTCCTTTGCATTAGCGTAGCCTCTTCTGTAGCCTGTCAACTATGTGTCTATCTATCCCTGTTCTCTCCTCTCTGCACAGACCATACAAACGCTCCACACCGCGTGGCCGCGGCCACCCTAATCTGGTGGTCCCAGCGCGCACGACCCACGTGGAGTTCCAGGTCTCCGGTAGCCTCTGGAACTGCCGATCTGCGGCCAACAAGGCAGAGTTCATCTCAGCCTATGCCTCCCTCCAGTCCCTCGACTTCTTGGCACTGACGGAAACATGGATCACCACAGACAACACTGCTACTCCTACTGCTCTCTCTTCGTCCGCCCACGTGTTCTCGCACACCCCGAGAGCTTCTGGTCAGAGGGGTGGTGGCACCGGGATCCTCATCTCTCCCAAGTGGTCATTCTCTCTTTCTCCCCTTACCCATCTGTCTATCGCCTCCTTTGAATTCCATGCTGTCACAGTTACCAGCCCTTTCAAGCTTAACATCCTTATCATTTATCGCCCTCCAGGTTCCCTCGGAGAGTTCATCAATGAGCTTGATGCCTTGATAAGCTCCTTTCCTGAGGAAAGCTCACCTCTCACAGTCCTGGGCGACTTTAACCTCCCCACGTCTACCTTTGACTCATTCCTCTCTGCCTCCTTCTTTCCACTCCTCTCCTCTTTTGACCTCACCCTCTCACCTTCCCCCCTACTCACAAGGCAGGCAATACGCTCGACCTCATCTTTACTAGATGCTGTTCTTCCACTAACCTCATTGCAACTCCCCTCCAAGTCTCCGACCACTACCTTGTATCCTTTTCCCTCTCGCTCTCATCCAACACTTCCCACACTGCCCCTACTCGGATGGTATCGCGCCGTCCCAACCTTCGCTCTCTCCCCCCCGCTACTCTCTCCAATTCCATCCTATCATCTCTTCCCTCTGCTCATACCTTCTCCAACCTATCTCCTGATTCTGCCTCCTCAACCCTCCTCTCTTCCCTTTCTGCATCCTTTGACTCTCTATGTCCCCTATCCTCCAGGCCGGCTCGGTCCTCCCCTCCCGCTCCGTGGCTCGACGACTCATTGCGAGCTCACAGAACAGTGCTCCGGGCAGCCGAGCGGAAATGGAGGAAAACTCGCCTCCCTGCGGACCTGGCATCCTTTCACTCCCTCCTCTCTACATTTTTCTCCTCTGTCTCTGCTGCTAAAGCCACTTTCTTCCACTCTAAATTCCAAGCATCTGCCTCTAACCCTAGGAAGCTCTTTGCCACCTTCTCCTCCCTCCTGAATCCTCCTCCCCCTCCCCCCTCCTCCCTCTCTGCAGATGACTTCGTCAACCATTTTGAAAAGAAGGTCGACGACATCCGATCCTCGTTTGCTAAGTCAAACGACACCGCTGGTTCTGCTCACACTGCCCTACCCTGTGCTCTGACCTCTTTCTCCCCTCTCTCTCCAGATGAAATCTCGCTTCTTGTGACGGCCGGCCGCCCAACAACCTGCCCGCTTGACCCTATCCCCTCCTCTCTTCTCCAGACCATTTCCGGAGACCTTCTCCCTTACCTCACCTCGCTCATCAACTCATCCCTGACCGCTGGCTACGTCTCTTCCGTCTTCAAGAGAGCGAGAGTTGCACCCCTTCTGAAAAAACCTACACTCGATCCCTCCGATGTCAACAACTACAGACCAGTATCCCTTCTTTCTTTTCTCTCCAAAACTCTTGAACGTGCCGTCCTTGGCCAGCTCTCCCGCTATCTCTCTCAGAATGACCTTCTTGATCCAAATCAGTCAGGTTTCAAGACTAGTCATTCAACTGAGACTGCTCTTCTCTGTATCACGGAGGCGCTCCGCACTGCTAAAGCTAACTCTCTCTCCTCTGCTCTCATCCTTCTAGACCTATCGGCTGCCTTCGACACTGTGAACCATCAGATCCTCCTCTCCACCCTCTCCGAGTTGGGCATCTCCGGTGCGGCCCACGCTTGGATTGCGTCCTACCTGACAGGTCGCTCCTATCAGGTGGCGTGGCGAGAATCTGTCTCCTCGCCACGCGCTCTCACCACTGGTGTCCCCCAGGGCTCTGTTCTAGGCCCTCTCCTATTCTCGCTATACACCAAGTCACTTGGCTCTGTCATAACCTCACATGGTCTCTCCTATCATTGCTATGCAGACGACACACAATTAATCTTCTCCTTTCCCCCTTCTGATGACCAGGTGGCGAATCGCATCTCTGCATGTCTGGCAGACATATCAGTGTGGATGACGGATCACCACCTCAAGCTGAACCTCGGCAAGACGGAGCTGCTCTTCCTCCCGGGGAAGGACTGCCCGTTCCATGATCTCGCCATCACGGTTGACAACTCCATTGTTTCCTCCTCCCAGAGCGCTAAGAACCTTGGCGTGATCCTGGACAACACCCTGTCGTTCTCAACTAACATCAAGGCGGTGGCCCGTTCCTGTAGGTTCATGCTCTACAACATCCGCAGAGTACGCCCCTGCCTCACACAGGAAGCGGCGCAGGTCCTAATCCAGGCACTTGTCATCTCCCGTCTGGATTACTGCAACTCGCTGTTGGCTGGGCTCCCTGCCTGTGCCATTAAACCCCTACAACTCATCCAGAACGCCGCAGCCCGTCTGGTGTTCAACCTTCCCAAGTTCTCTCACGTCACCCCGCTCCTCCGCTCTCTCCACTGGCTTCCAGTTGAAGCTCGCATCCGCTACAAGACCATGGTGCTTGCCTACGGAGCTGTGAGGGGAACGGCACCGCAGTACCTCCAGGCTCTGATCAGGCCCTACACCCAAACAAGGGCACTGCGTTCATCCACCTCTGGCCTGCTCGCCTCCCTACCACTGAGGAAGTACAGTTCCCGCTCTGCCCAGTCAAAACTGTTCGCTGCTCTGGCCCCCCAATGGTGGAACAAACTCCCTCACGACGCCAGGACAGCGGAGTCAATCACCACCTTCCGGAGACACCTGAAACCCCACCTCTTCAAGGAATACCTAGGATAGGATAAAGCAATCCTTCTCACCCCCCCCTTAAATGATTTAGATGCACTATTGTAAAGTGGCTGTTCCACTGATGTCAGAAGGTGAATTCACCAATTTGTAAGTCGCTCTGGATAAGAGCGTCTGCTACATGACTTAAATGTAAATGTAAATGTAATTCCAGTGGGTCAGAAGTTTACATACACTAAGTTGACTGTGCCTTTAAACAGCTTGGAAAATTCCAGAAAATTAAGTCATGGCTTTAGAAGCTTCTGATAGACATCATTTGAGTCAATTGGAGGTGTACCTGTGGATGTATTTCAAGGCCTACCTTCAAACTCAGTGCCTCTTTGCTTGACATAATGGGAAAATCAAAAGAAATCAGCCAAGACCTCAGATAAAAAATTATAGACCTCCACAAGTCTGGTTCATCCTTGGGAGCAATTTCCAAATGCCTGAAGGTACCACATTCATCTGTACAAACAATAGTATGCAAGTATAAACACTATGGGACCACGCAGCCACCATACCACTCAGGAAGGAGACACGTTCTATCTCCTAGAGATGAATGTACTTTGGTGCAAAAAGTGCAAATCAATCCCAGAACAACAGCAAAGGACCTTGTGAAGATGCTGGAGGAAACGGGTACAAAAGTATCTATATCCACAGTAAAATGAGTCTTATATCGACATAACCTGAAAGGCCGCTCAGCAAGGAAGAGGCCACTGGCAACAGGCAACAACATCTCCACCCCGCTGATCCTCAACACTGGGGCCCCACAAGGGTGCGTTCTGAGCCCTCTCCTGTACTCCCTGTTCACCCACGACTGCGCGGCCATGCACGCCTCCAACTCAATCATCAAGTATGCGGACGACACAACAGTGGTAGGCTTGATTACCAACAACGACGAGACGGCCTACAGGGAGGAGGTGAGAGCCCTCGGAGTGTGGTGTCAGGACAATAACTTCACACTCAACGTCAACAAAACTAAGGAGATGATTGTGGACTTCAGGAAACAGCAGAGGGAACACCCCCCTATCCACATCGATGGAACAGTAGTGGAGAGGGTAGTAAGTTTTAAGTTCCTCGGCATACACATCACAGACAAACTGAATTGGTCCACTCACACAGACAGCATCGTGAAGAAGGCGCAGCAGCGCCTCTTCAACCTCAGGAGGCTGAAGAAATTTGGCTTGTCACCAAAAGCACTCACAAACTTCTACAGATGCACAATCGAGAGCATCCTGGTGGGCTGTACCATCACCTGGTACGGCAACTGCTCCGCCCACAACCGTAAGGCTCTCCAGAGGGTAGTGAGGTCTGCACAACGCATCACCGGGGGCAAATTACCTGCCCTCCAGGACACCTACACCACCCGATGTTACAGGAAGGCCATAAAGATCATCAAGGACAACACCCACCCGAGCCACTGCCTGTTCACCCCGCTATCATCCAGAAGGCGAGGTCAGTACAGGTGCATCAAAGCTGGGACCGAGAGACTGAAAAACAGCTTCCATCTCAAGGCCATCAGACTGTTAACCTGTTGATGCTCTGGGGGCGCAATTTCATTTTTGGATGAAAAACGTTCCCGTTTTAAACAAGATATTTTGTCACAAAAAGATGCTCTACTATGCATATAATTGCTACCGTTCGAAAGAAAACACTCTGACGTGTCCAGAAATACAAAGATCTTCTCTGTGCGTGCCCTAAAACGTGAGCTTCAGGCAAAACCAAGATGAGATGGCATCCAGGAAATGACAAGGATTTTTGAGGCTCTGTTTTTCAAGATCTCCTTATATGGCTGTGAACGCAAGAGGAATTAGTCAGCCCTTTCTGTCGTTTCCCCAAGGTGTCTGCAGCATTGTGACGTATTTGTGGGCAGATCATTGGAAGATTGACCATAACAGACCACATTTACCACGTGTCCGCCCGGTGTCCTGCGCCGAAATTGGTGCGCAAAAGTCACCTGCCAGTATTTTTCCATGGGACACAGAGAGGAAAGCAAGCTTCCACGAACTGCATGTCAATGAAGAGATATGTGAAAAAACACCTTGAGGATTGATTCCAAACAACGTTTGCCATGTTTCGGTCGATATTATGTAGTTAATCCGGAAAAAGTTTCACGTTGTAGGTGACTGCATTTTCGGTTCGTTTCGGTAGCCAGACGCAATGTAGAAAACGGAACGATTTCTCCTACACACAGACGCTTTCAGGAAACACTGCGCATTTGGTATGTGACTGAGACTCTCCTCATTGAAAACATCAGAAGCTCTTCAAAGGTAAATGATTTTATTTATTTGGTTATCTGGTTTTTGTGAAAATGTTGCGTGCTACATGCTACACAAAATGCCATGCTAGCTTTGCATACTCTTACACAAATTAGTCAATTTCTATGGTTCAAAAGCATATTTTGAAAATCTGAGATGACAGTGTTGTTAAGAAAAGGCTAAGCTTGAGAGCAAACACATTATTTTAATTTTATTTGAGATTTTCAGAAATCGTTAACGTTGCGTTATGCTAATGAGCCTGAGGCTTTAGTCACGATCCCGGATCCGGGATAGGGAGTTTCAAGAAGTTAAACAGCAACCACTAACATTGAGTGGCTGCTGCCAACACAATGATTCAACTCCAGCCACTTTAATAATGGGAATTGATGGGAAATGATGTAAAATATATCACTAGACACTTTAAACAACGCTACCTAATATAATGTTTACATACCCTACATTATTCATCTCATATGTATACGTATATACTGTACTCTATATCATCTACTGCATCCTTATGTAATACATGTATCACTAGCCACTTTAACTATGCCACTTTGTTTACAGACTCATCTCATATGTATATACTGTACTCGATACCATCTACTGTATCTTGCCTATGCTGCTCTGCACCATCACTCATTCATATCTTTATGTACATATTCTTTGTCCCCTTACAGTGTGTATAAGAAATTATTTTTAGAATTGTTAGTTAGATTACTTGTTGGTTATTACTGCATTGTCGGAACTAGAAGCACAAGCATTTCGCTACACTCGCATTAACATCTGCTAACCATGTGTATGTGACAAATAAAATTTGATTTGATTTGATTTGCTCCAAAACCATCATAAAAAAGCCAAAAAGCCCATTTGCAACTGCACATGGGGACAACGATCGTACTTTTTAGAGAAATGTACTCTGGCCTGATTAAACAAAAATTGAACTGTTTGGAAATAATGACCATCGTTATGTTTGGAGGAAAAAGGGGGAGGCTTGCAAGCCGAAGAACACCATCCCAACAGTGAAGCATGTGGGTAGCAGCATCATCTTGTGGGGGTGCTTTGCTGTAGGAGGGGCTGTTGCACTTCACAAAATAGATGGCATCATGAGGGTGGAAAATTGTGGATATATTGAAGCAACATCTCAAGACAGCAGTCAGCAAATTAAAGCTTGATCGCAAATGGGTCTTCCAAATGGACAATGACCACAAGTGTACTTCCAAAGTTGTGGCAAAATGGCTTAAGAACAACAAAGTCTAGGTATTGGAGTGGCCATCACAAAGCCCTGACCTTAATTCTATAGAATATTTGTGTGTGCGAGCAAAGAGGCCTAAAAACCTGACTCAGTTACACCAGCTCTGTCAGGAGGACGTGGGCCAAAATTCACCCAACTTATTGTGGGAAGCTTGTGGAAGGCTACCCGACACATTCGACCCAAGTTAAACAATTTAAAGGCAATGCTACCAAATACTAATTGAGTGTATGGAAACTTCTGACCCACTGGAAATGTGATGAACAAAATTAAAGCTGAAATAAATCATTCTCTATACTATTATTCTGACATTTCACATTCTTAAAATAAAGTGGTGATCCGAACTGACCTAAGACAGGGGATTTTTACTTGGATAAATGTCAGGAATTGTGAAAAACTGATTTTAAATGTATGATCTGATGAAACCAAGATTGAACTTTTTGGCCTGAATGCCAATCGTCACGTCTGGAGAAAACCTGGCACCATCCTTACAGTGAAGCATAGTGGTGGAAGCATCATGCTGTGTGGATGTTTTTCAGTAGCAGGGACTGTGAGTCTAGTCAGGATAGAGGGAAAGATGAATAGAGCAAAGTATGATGAAAACCTGCCCCAGAGTGCTCAGGAGCTCAGACAGGGCCAAATGTTCACCTACATACAGGAGAACAACCCTAAGCACACAGCCAAGACAAAGCCCGGAGCGGCTTCGGGACAAGTCTCTGAATGTCCTTGAGTAGCTCCCCAAATACAGGTGTGCCAAGCTTGTAGCGTAATACCCAAGAAGACTCGAGGCTGTAATCGCTGCCAAAGGTGCTTCAACAAAGTACCGTGTAAAGGGTCTTTATACTTATGTAAATATGATATGTGCTTTGTCATTATGGGGTATTGTGTGTAGATTGATGAGGGGAAAAAATGATTTAATACATTTTACCATAAGCCTGTAACATAACAAAATGTGAAAAAAGTCAAGGGGTCTGAATACTTTCCGAATGCCCTGTATACTGTATTGTAGTCATGGCTGATCCTATATAACTACTGCTGTACACACCTTTTCTATTCACATACTGTCCATACTGTCTATACACACCATTCACAAACATATATATATATATATTTATATTCCGGACTCTGGTCTGGAAGCTAATTTCCTACAATTCTGTCCATTTTACCATGGGGTTTTGTACTGAGTATTTATAATTGTATTCTCGACATTACTCATTCTAGTATATCTACTACTGTCATTGCATTTTAGTTACATTGTTTATACACGCTGCATATTTATTTATATACCTGATTATTGACATAGCTCACTCTGAAATATCTACTGCTCTACCTATCATTGTTTGTACATACTTTACTGTATTGGTTAGGAGCGTGTAACAAAAGCATTTCGCTGCACCTGCTATAACATCTGCTCAACTGTGTACGTGACCAATAAACTTTAATTTGACGACAATACAGTGTTCAATGACAGAGAAGGTGCTTCAGCTCCGTGTTATCAACACAATGTGAGTCTATTAGACTGATGGTCAGACTAGGTGCCTCAGCTCTTTTACTCACACAGTCACACTATCTAGTCACACTATCTATGCAGCCACACCATTATCCGTGACAGCCATATGCATACTTTGATGGAGTGTCACTTCCATTGAATCTACAGGCCAGATGCCAGAGAGATGCCTGATATCGAACCACGAGGCGGAGAGAGGGAATTGAAGGGCTGGAAGAGAGAGAGAGAGAATCTTTCATTCTACAGTCATGCAAATCTGAGAGCACGTTCATTAAATCCGATCAATTTCAGATGTGCGTTGTTTATTCAGTTATGGCCGAGAGTGGTGTGCGCACAGTAAGTGAATGGAGTCGATGTCATTTTCAGGGTATCTGCTGATCCCAAGGGTTGGCTGTGTGTTTTTCTAATCCAATTAAGTACTTTGACCGTGACATGCTAACCCGTTTTCAGATACAGTATGTACAGTACACGTGAAGAGCAGGCCACACAAAGTGGTGCTGTCCTTGTGTTGGTGTCGTGTCTGTTGAGGTATACTGCAGCAACCAATTTGTTCTTTCTTCACAGAATAAGACCTCTGTGTCACGTTCTGACCTTTATTTCCTTTGTTTTGTCATTATTTAGTATGGTCAGGGCGTGAGTTGGGGTGGGCAGTCTATGTTTGTTTTTCTATGATTTGGGTATTTCTATGTTTTGGCCAAGTATGGTTCTCAATCAGAGGCAGGTGTCATTAGTTGTCTCTAATTGAGAATCATACTTAGGTAGCCTGGGTTTCACTGTGCTTTTGTGGGTGATTGTTCCTGTCTCTGTGTTTGCACCAGATAGGGCTGTTTTGGTTTTTTCACATTTCTTGTTTTGTTAGTTTATTCATGTATAGTGTCTATATTAAAGAACCATGAATAACCACCACGCTGCGTCTTGGTCCACCTCTCCTTCACCACAAGAAAACCGTTACACTGTTAGATTTCTCTCTCTCTCCCCCTCTTTTCAGACTACTACACAAACACATCGATGGTTTGTGTTGTGTTTATTTCTCCAACTAGTATTCACATCACTTTATTCGATGCTCATCAGTAGCTAATCATAACATATGGAGTCCCTCTTGAAGCCCAGGTGTTAGCTACTAATCAGAGACTAATTGACAGTGTATAGTCATCTAAGTACAGACCGATAGCAAGGCCCCATGGGACTGGGTTAGAGCCTTAAACACTTTGCAGCGATGGATGACTTTGACTCCTGTGTGTGAAAAGCCCATAAATAAATGTGATTCGCCCACGAAAAAATCTATTGGGCTATTAGAGGGAGAAAGAAAGACAGCCAATGTTGCATGAAAAAAGAGAGACAGAGAAGAAGAAAGAAGAAAGAGAGTAAAATGATGAGGAAGAGGCTTTTCAAATGATATTCACTCGACATCTCAAGTTTGAGAGTTGATTTGGCATTATGAACATTAAAACACACATTCCTATCACAACATTTTGGAATTGTCCTTTAGAATTCCATAAATAAAGTACATATATTTAACTTGCTGTACAATACATCTAAAAAATATATTTAAAAACTGTTTAACCTCTTAATGACAAAGTGATAGAAAAGTGCTGTAATATCTGTCAATGTCATTGTGTCAAGCCAAAAGTGAGCAAATGTCCCACATTGGACAAGAACGTTTTCTATCCTCCTCTGCAAGTCTTAGCTCTTCCTCAGTTCTGTTGTCGTGTCATATGGGTTAATTGCAGTTCACTCCTCATTCCAATGTTACGTTCCCCATAAATTGACTAGGAAACACTGTCTTGTCCTTTTTTTCTCAGATAAACAATATCATCCCAACCCATTTAGTAAAAACAACCACTTCTTTGTTTCCTCTAATTAATGTAGTGAAACTCACAACTCGACTATAGTGAATAACAATCCCTGTTCTATATTAGGAACTGCTTGTAGTATAGAAGACCACACAAAAGATCTAGCCATGAAACAAATGATTCTTCCCTCTATAATCTCCCTCTGACCACTATGAGAAACACATCGTCAAAAGGAGGCAATTAATCCAGTGTTATTCTCCGTTGATGCGTTTCTCAAGGGGCCAAGCATCAGAAAATAAATCACTGTGAAGAACTTCACTGTTTCTTAACTTTAAACACGTAGAGAGAAAACAATCTTATAAGGAAGCACTTTTAATAGTTTTTTGTTGTTGTTGAGGAGAATGATATGTATTGTCTGTCTATGCTGATGCTATTTTTACTCTCTCTCTCTCCAGGGTAGGGTACAGAACCATAATGCACTTCACCACATTCAGAGTATAATTTCTCCGTCGCACTCTGCATGGTGCCCCAAAGGAAGGGAGGAGAGCGAAAGCGTGCTGGGCAAAGAGGTTTAAAGCGTCAAAAATTCCAATGAGAGGAAAACTCTCACCATACTTTCATGCCTGCACTCGATCAACACTTTAACACCCTGAAAATCCCTGGCTATATAGGCCCTAGTAGCAGCCTAAGCAGAGAGATCCTGTAAATATGTAAGTAGTTTATTGTTTTCAAACACTTCCTCCAGTGATTTTTGAACTTTTACTATTGAAAAGCAATATACCAAGCATAAATAAACTAAAGTACACACTAAATGGTAAAAAAATATGTTTTGTGGAAAATCCTGTTTTTTTAGACAACTACTTCAAGGAGTAGGGCCTTCAAGGAGTTGGTCTGATGGAAATCTGTGATGTATCAGCTTCCCTCTTGCATGATGAACAACAGAAGAGTAAAACAAAAGAGGAATGGCTCAGGTGTTAAATGAGGTGAAAATGAGACTGGAGTTCCACTTTAAGTGGAAGTTTTTATGTCATTTTTTAAAATCAACTTTTTATTTTGCTGCCTAATTAAGTACTGATGTATATACATTGAGTATACAAAACATTAAGAACACCTGCTCTTTCCATGACATAGACTGACCAGGTAAATCCTGGTGAAAGCTATGATCCCAATTGTTAAATCAACTTCAATCAGTGTAGATGAATGGGGAGGAGACAGGTTAAAGAAGGATTCACCTTGTAGAGTCCATGCCCAATGAATTGAGGCTGTTCTGAGGGCCAAAGGGGGAGGTGCAACTTAATACTAGGAAGGTGTTCCTAATGTTTGGTATACTCAGTGTATACATATCGATCTATGACATTACAAGACCTGCAAGCCAGTTGGTTTGCTAAAACAACTGAAAACCTAGCTACTAGCTAGCTATTTTAGAAAACTGTAGCTATTTTAGAAAAAAAAAAGAAAAAAAAAGTAAGTGGCAGTCATAGGTTGCAGAGGCTTGTTGAAAGTGTGTGTGTGTGTGTTTCTGTTTCGGTCTCTATGCTCAAAACACCTGAGAAAGAGAGGCACCACACAGGTCCAAACACATGAGCTCATGGCTAGTGTAGTCGCTATGAGATGATAGCAAACCTCCAGGCCAAAGATATGTATTTTAGAGAAGAATGAGATTGGGTTATACGGTAACGTACCCATATACACAATTATAGCTGATTAACGCTTAAGAGTGTTAAGAGTGTTGGCCCAGTAACTGAATGGTCGAAAAGGTGAAAATCTGTCAATGTGCCCTTGAGCAAGGCACTTACCCTCATTTCTCCTGTAAGTCGCTCTGGATAAGACCTTCCGCTAAAATGGCTCAAACGTATCACTGTATCTCTGAAAACCGGATGTTTCTGGATTTTACCGACCACGCTAAGGGTGCAACGTCTGACTGTTTTATTCCCATCACATTGTTATACTGTGTGTCTGTTTTTTAAACTGGCAAATAAAATCTATTAAATTTAACAATTCGTACTTCCGCGAATCCTTGCATTCTATCTCCTTGCTGCCTCCTCAACTGTATTGGATGCGTTTTGAGGAGGCAAGTACTCGAGAATTGAGAAATAGCCTTTGTCCTATTAGGATGTGAACAAATACAAGTGTGGAAAATGTCCTACTGATACGCTGAGCAGATCTACCCAGCATCCACTTTTACAGAGGTCTTCTATTGCCACGGTAACACAGCTCTTTATGTTGTCAGATGTCAGACCATTTTGTTCCCCTGGAGAGCGTGCGTGCGTGTTTGTGGTTGTCACAGCCAATCTCACAGTGGCTTTGATGGGTCTGACTACATTGACCAGATTATAGTGAGTACACTCTGCCTCCTCTGGTCTTTGTCTGACAGTTCAGTTAGCTTCTTTAAAAAAATGGATTAGATTGACGTTTTGGGTAAACTGCCATTTGCCAGCAACTGAAAAACAAAAGACAACTTTCACACATTTTTAAAATTTTATTTTACCTTTTTTTTCCTAGGCAAGTCAGTTAAGAACAAATTCTTATTTTCAATGACGGCCTAGGAACAGTGGGTTAACTGCCTGTTCAGGGGCAGAACGACAGATTTGTACCTTGTCAGCTCAGGGGTTTGGACTTGCAACCTTTCGGTTACTAGTCCAACTCTCTAACCACTAGGCTACCCTGCCGCCCCATACACATACAATGTATAACAACTGACCCACCATAATTCAACTACGACATCAAAGTCTGCATACACTGTAAGATGAAGAAGTCACACAATTTCATATAATGGCATTTATTATAACATCTTCTTTTGAATTGATCACAAAATAAATAAAGTTATCATGAGAGATAATGATCTCTGTACAGTACATTATCTGTTGACACACCATTACAAATGTCCTTGTAACGGCCTTTGGTGGTGGAAGAAGGGGAGGGCCAAAGCGCAGCGTGGTATGTGTTCATGATGTAAATATTTAATGAATCAAACTGAACACTGAAATACAAAACAACAAAGTGAAAGAATGAAACAACAACAAACCAGTCCTGTCTGGTGAAGACACACAACAGAAAATAATCACCCACAACTCAAGGGTGAAAACAGGCTACCTAAGTATGGTTCTCAATCAGGGACAACGATTGACAGCTGCCTCTGATTGAGAACCATACCAGGCCAAACACAGAAATCCCAAATCATAGAAAAAAGAACATAGACTGCCTACCTCAACTCACGCCCTGACCATACTAAAACAAAGACAAAACATAGGAACTAAGGTCAGAACGTGACAGTCTTCTATTACTCTTCCTTGACCTTAACCTGTAAACACTTACCAGTCCACGTGTAACCTCTTTAGTTGTGTGAAGAATCCAAAGTGTCACTGGAGTCACTCCTCCTTCTCTTCAATCCCACATTATCTCCATCTGGGTTCTCATGGTAACCAGCTGTGTGTCCCGTCATCGTGTCTGTCCGTTTGTCTGTCATGTCCGTCGGAAAAGGCCGGGCTCGAGCACCTTTCTTATGGTCATATTCACCCTGGATGTCTGGAAGTACCTGTAGCACACCGCCCAGTCCTCCTCTGACACCGCTGGACCAGGATGGCCTTTCCCTTGGTATAGTCCTGGATGAGCCCGTGGTCTGACCCTGGGCCTAGACCCTCTTCCTCCAGAAAGGGGTGTGAGGCATCTCCCTTTGCAGGGACAACGCAAGGCACAGCATGTTAGTAATTTTTAACAAATTAATTAAGCTAACCTTTTTCCTAACGTTAACCAATCTCCCAACCTGCTGCGTAAATTCTCCAAACCTGCTACGAAATGTCAAATCTGATGTTAATTTGACAAAAGCTGGATACCTTCTAGCTATGACAGTGCTGGTGGAGGAGGCTGGGTCCTGACATCACCATTGTGCATGTACATGGCTGTGGGTGGGTATTCACTCCAGGTTCCACCGAGCAGGAAGATGGTGGATTGTCCGAAACTGCCGTTGATCAAAGAAAAGGGGAGGAAGACATATGAGGATGACAGCAATGACAAGATACAAAAAGCAATGGTCAACAGCTGCTTTCACATGCAAACTAATACATTCAGAGAGGTCACAGAAAAGCCAAAAAGCGTCAGATTGTAATTCCAGTTGAATTGACCAGACAATATTCAATGTAACTGCTAAAATCAACATTGAAAGCTGTGGTTGGTGGGTTGGTACAACAAACCCCTCCTCCTCTCAACTGAATGACAGGTGTAGTTGAGTGTGGTCCAGCTCTGACTCGTCCACGTGGATCCCGAGCGACCAATCGGGAAGGTAGTAGTTGAGGATTCCGTTCCCTGTGTTGAACCCGGGGGAATCGGAAGGCTGCGGCTACACGGCGGGAAACAGAGTGGAGATCTGATGTAAACAGAGTGATCCGCTGAATATGTCTGCAAATGAAGGTTGAGGAAAAATCCTCAAACAATGTATTCTTTCATTTCCATTTCCGGGACCATGCATAACGTCTATGTTGCCCAAGCATTTCAAAGATCTCTATAGTACAATTGTTATCTGTTGTTCAGGTCTTTAGAGGGACTGGGAGATCAAGACTAAGTTAGTTACTGTAAGCCCAGGTCTAAAATCCTATTTTCTCTTACTGTGGTCAGTCAGACAAACAGTCGCTCAGAATATTTCCATCAATAACAAACAAATACGTTTTGTGCTCTGTATCTCTTCCTGGTTAGTATGGCCCCTGTGTCTGTATCCTGTGAAGTGTAATCACAGGACAATTACTCATTGCTGCTGTCCTCAAAACACCCAAATGAACCACTAGCTATCGCCTCAGCTAGCGACCGAGCCAGCTACCACACCTCCAGCCAGAACCAGACAGGCAGAGACAGAGGAGGGAGGGAGGGAAGGAGTGATAAGGGAGGGAGGAAGGACGGGATGGAAAGGTGAAGAGGGTAGAATACAGACCCCTGCTTAAAATGCAGCGATTGTTGTCAGACATTTGGCAGCATCAGTGCCAGGTTGGGAGCTAATGAATCCGGTGTGCAATTCCTGGCTGATTTAATGGGACAGAGGACTAAACACGTTGGATGTCATTAGCATATAAACGAGACAGGCAGGCGCACAATCACAGATGAACTGTCTTGAAAGGAGCAAACAACACTAATAAGATCCAAACGCCCCAGTGGTGGCTGTAGTCACGGTGACTGCACACACACACCGAACGAACTGACACAAAACATCCAAATCTCTCTTTAATATTTCACAACGAGAACAATACTAAGTACGTACAGTATTCAGGTTATGTGTAAAGTGTTGACTGATAATCTATTCTACAATAATGTGGTGGATGGATGGATGATGGATGGTTTAATACACTGATTCAGTTGAGGATCTTCAGCATACGTAACTGGTGCACTTTATGAACGAATCATGCACAGAGTGCTGTGGTATCAATGGGATGTCATTGTCAGATACTGTATGTAACAAGGTCTTGTAGAAACATTTATTTTGACATCTACTCTCAGTACAAGGCCTTGCTCTCACTTTTCTGTGTTTTCAGACATGTACAGACGAAAAGAAGGAAACAAAGAGAGGAGGCCATCTAAGACCAGAGTTGGGACATTGAGGTTTCTGCATTTTTTAATGCATTTGCATGACACTACAATATTCTATGGCAGCCATGTTAGCTCTCCATTAACAATACATGGGGAATATTTCAATAATGGTATGTAACTGAATGTCTAGAATTAGAACAATATTCAAAATGGTTCAAATTGACCCAAATCTCTTAATTCAGTGTTCACACCCCTTAACATTTTCAACATTTTTTTTGTGTTGCAGCCTGAACTTACAATTGAGGAAATCCTTTTGTCACTGGCCTACACACAATACCCCATAATGTCAAAGTGGAATTGTGTTTTTTTTTTTACTAATTCATTGCAAATAAAAATCTGAAATCTTGGTAAGCAACGCTGAAAGGTGAATTAATCTCCCAGTGCCTGGTGGAAAGCAGACTGAACCAGGTTTTCCTCTAGGATTTTGCCTAGATCCATTCCGTTTCTTTTTTATCCTGAAAAACTCCCCAGGCCTTAACAATTACCCATAACATGATGAAGTCACTACTATGCTTGAAAATATGGAGAGTGGTACTCAGTAATGTGTTGTATTAGGTTTACCCCAAGCATAACACTTTGTATTCGGTACAAAAGTGAATTGCTTTGCCATATTACTTGCAGTATTACTTTAGTGCCTAGTTGCAAAGAGGATGCATGTTTTGGAATATTTTTATTCTGTACAGGCTTCCTTCTTTTCACTCTGTCAATTAAGTTAGTATTGTGGAACAACTACACTGATCAAAAATATAAATGCAACATGTAAAGTGTTGGCCCCATAATCTGAAATAAAACATCCCTGAAATTTTCCAAATGTTTTTTCTGTCAAATTTTGTGAACAAACTTGTTTACATCCCTGTTAGGGATTATTTATCCTTTGCCAGGATAATCCATACACCTGATAAGCATGGCATATCAAGAAGCTGATTACATAGCATGATTATTACAGAGGTGCACCTTATGCTGGGAACAATAAAAGGGCACGCTAAAATGTGAAGTTTTGTCACATAACACAATGCCACAGATGTATCAAGTTGTGAGGGAGCGTGAAATTGGCATGCTGACTGCAGGAATGTCCACGAGAGCTGTTGCCAGAGAATTGAATGTTCATTTCACTACCATAAGCTGCCTCCAACGTCATTTTAGAGAATTTGGCAGTACGTCCAACCGGCCTCACAAGTTGTTCTACCCCTGAGCGAGGCAGTTAACCCACTGTTCCTAGGACATCATTGAAAATAAGAATTTGTTCTTAACTGACTTGCCTAGTAAAATAATAAAATATGGAGGAGATTACTGACTACTTTCGTTCATCAGGCTGACCCCCACTGTAACTCAGTAAAATCTTTGATATTTTTGTCAATTTTTTTCAGTATTCAATGTTGTTGATCCATCCTCAAGTTCCATCCTTTATCCATCCTTTATTTCCCTCACCAACTTTAAACATCAACTATCTGAGCAGCTAACCGATGGCTGCAGCTGTACATAGTCCATCTGTTAATAGCCCACCCAATCTATCTACCTCATCCCCATACTGTTTTTATTTTATCTACTTTTATGCTCTTTTGCACACCAGTATCTCTATTTGCACATCATCATCTGCTCATTTATCACTCCAGTGTTAATCTGCTGAATTGTAACTATTTGCTCCTATGGCCTATTATTGCCTACCTCCTCATGTGTAACTCTGTGTTGTTGTCTGTGTCACACTGCATTGCTTTATCTTGGCCAGGTCACAGTTGCAAATGAGAACTTGTTCTCAAATAGCCTACCTGGTTAAATAAAAAAAAATTAAATGTTCTCCCCTGTAATAGCCATGACACTCCGTAACTGAAATCTGGCAACTGAGTTAGGAAGGAGTGACTGTGTAAAATTGATACACAATCAAAAGTATTATTAATAACTTCACCATACTCAAAGGGATAGTCAGTGTCTGCTTTTTTCATTTTGACCTATCTACCAATATGTTCCCTTCTTTGCGAGATATTGGAAAGCTTTGTAAACGAAAACAAAGCCCTGACATCAATGCTATCTATAGAAAATTTGTGGGCAGAACTGAAAAAAGTGTGTGCGAGCAAGGAGGCCTACAAACCTGACTAAGTTACACCAGCTCTGTCATGAGGAATGGGCCAAAATTCACCCAACTTATTGTGGGAAGCTTGTGGAAGGCTACCTGAAACGTTTGACCCAGGTTAAGGCTTTAATTGCATTAAGAAGTTCCTTCTCTCTAATTAGTTCACATGAGTCTTTCTGTACAGATGGTCAATTTACATTATTAATTGTAAAATTGTAAAACAGCACATTTAATTTGACTGTCTAAAGCATTGACAAGATCATTAACTAAAGTGTTTGTTGTGATAGTGCTATGCCCAGGCCTAAACCCTAATTGGTTGCATTCAAAATTCTCAGATAAAGAAGAGCAAAGTAGTACATTTACCAAGGATTCAGAATCTTAGCTAGACAAGGAAGCCTTGATAATTATTAAGATCACTACTATCCCCCTTATGGAGTGGCAGCACAAGAGTTGATTTCCATGCTTTTGGAATATTTCCTGATAACAATGTTGAATGACTTCCGGCGCCGTCAGAGATGGCCGCCTCACTTCGCATTCCTAGGAAACTGTGCAGTATTTTGTTTTCTTTTACGTGTTATTTCTTACATTGCAACCCCAAGTAATCTTAGGTTTTATTCCATACAGTCGGGAGGCACTACTGGATATAAGAGCAACGTCAACTCACCATCATTACGACCAGGAATACTACTTTCCAGAAGCTTTTTGCCCACCACCCAGGAAAATGGATCGGAACCCGGCCAGTAAACCAAAACAACGTCGCAGTAAAGTGGCAGACGAAGCGCTCTTCTGGTCAGGCTCCGGAGACGGGCACATCGCGCACCGCTCCCGAGCATACTACTCGCCCAAGTCCAGTCTCTTGACAACAAGGTTGATGAAATCCGAGCAAGGGTAGCATTCCAGAGAGACATAAGAGACTGTAACATTCTTTGCTTCACGGAAACATGGCTCACTCGAGACACGCTATCGGAGTCGATACAGCCAGCTGGTTTCTTCACGCATCGCGCCAACAGAAACAAGCATCTTTCTGGTAAGAAGAGGGGCGGGGGAGGGCGTATGCCTTATGGTTAACGAAACCTGGTGTGATCATAACAACACACAGGAACTAAAGTCCTTCTGTTCACCTGACTTAGACAGCATTATCTACCAAGAGAATTCTCTCCAATTATAATCACAGCCGCATATATTCCCCCCCAAGCAGACACATCGACGGCCCTGAACAAACTTTATTTGACTCTATGTAAACTGGAAACCACATCCTGAGGCTGCATTCATTTTAACAAGGCTAATCTGAAAACAAGACTCCCTAAATTCTATCAGCATATCAATTGTGCTACCAGGGCTGGCAAAACCCTGGATCATTGTTATTCTAACTTACGCGACGCATATAAGGCCCTCCCCCACCCTCCTTTTGGAAAAGCTGACCACGACTCCATTTTGTTGTTCCCAGCCTATAGACAGAAAATTAATCAGGAAGGTACCGGCTCAGGTCTGTTCAACGCTGGTTCAACAAATCTGATTCCACGCTTCAAGATTGCTTCGATCACGTGGATTTGGGATATGTTCCGCATTACGTCAAACAACAACATTGACGAATACGCTGATTCGGTGAGCGAGTTTATTAGCAAGTGCGTCGGCGAGGGTCGTATCCAGAGTGACTACTAAAACAGTCCCAAACCAGAAACCAAGGATTGACGGCAGCATTCGCGCGACACTGAAAGCGTGAACCACTGCTTTTAACCAGGGAAAGGTGATCGGAAACATGACCGAATACAAACAGTGTAGCTATTCCCTCCGCAAGGCAATCAAACAAGCTAAGCGTCAGTATAGAGACAAAGTAGAGTCACAATTCAACGGCTCAGACACAAGAGGTATGTGGCAGGGTCTACAGTCAATCACGGATTACAAAAAGAAAACCAGCCCCGTCGCGGACCACGATGCCTTGCTCCCAGACAGACTAAACAACTTCTTTGCTTGCTTTGAGAACAATACAGTGCCACTGACACGGCCCGCTACCAAAACCTGTGGACTCTACTTCACTGCAGCCGACATAAGTAAAACATTTAAACGTGTTAACCCTCGCAAGGCTGCAGGACCAGACGGCATGCCCAGCCGTGTCCTCAGAGCATGCGCAGACCAGCTGGCTGGTGTGTTTACGGGCATATGCAATCAATCCTTATCCGTGTCTGCTCTTCTCACATGCTTCAAGAGGGCCACCATTGCTCCTGTTCCCAAGACAGCTAAGGTAACGGAGCTAAACAACTACCGCCCCGTAGCACTCACTTCCGTCATCATGAAGTGCGTTGAGAGACTAGTCAAGGACCATATCACCTCCACCCGACCTGACACACTAGACCCACTCCAATTTGCTTACCGCCCCAATAGGTCCACAGACGACGCAATCGCAACCACACTGCACACTGCCCTAACCCTAATCTGGACAAGAGGAATACCTATGTGAGAATGCTGTTCATCGACTACAGCTCAGCATTTAGCACCACAGTGCCCTCCAAACTCGTCATCAAGGTCTCGACCCCACCCTGTGCATCTGGGTACTGGACTTCCTGACGGGCAGCCCCCAGGTGGTGAGGGTAGGTAACAACATCTCCACCCCTGCTGATCTTCAACACTGGGGCCCCACAAGTGTGCGTTTTTAGCACTCTCCTGTACTCCCTGTTCACCCACGACTGGGTGGCCATGCACGCCTCCAACTCAATCATCAAGTTTGCAGACGACACTACAGTGGTAGGCTTGATTACCAACAACGATGAGACGGCCTACAGGGAGGAGGTGAGGGCCCTCGGAGTGCGGTGTCAATGTCAACAAAAGAAAGGAGATAATCGGGGACTTCAGGAAACAGCTGAGTGAGCACCCCCCTGTCCACATCGACAGGACAGAAGTGGAGAGGGTAGTAAGTTTTCAATTCCTCGGCGTACACATCACGGACAAACTGAATTGGTCCACCCACACAGACAGCGTGGTGAAGAAGATACAGCAGCGCCTTTTCAACCTCAGGAGGCTGAAGAAATTCGGCTGTTAATCAGACTGTTAAACAGCCACCACTAACATTGAGTGGCTGCTGCCAACATACTGACTCAACTCCAGCCACTTTAATAATAGGAAAATTGATGTAAAAATGGATTGCTTCAACAAAGTACAAAGAGTCTAGGGTCTGCATACTTACAGAAATGTGATATAATTTATTCATTTTTTATTTTAATTTGCAAAAATAAATCAATTTTAGAATAAGGCTGTAACATAACAAAATGTGAAAAAAGGTCAAGGGGTCTGAATACTTTCTGAATGTATTGTATGTACGTATGTACTATGTATGTATGTAAACTCAGCAAAAAAAAGAAACGTCCCCTTATCAGGACCCTATCTTTCAAATATAATTCATAAAAATCCAAATAACTTCACAGATCTTCATTGTAAAGGGTTTAAACACTGTTTCCCATGTTTGTTCAATGAACCATAAACAATTAATGAACATGCACCAGTGGAAGGGTCGGTAGGCAATTAAGGTTACAGTTATGAAAACAGGACACTAAAGAGGCCTTTCTACTGACTCTGAAAAACACCAAAAGAAAGATGGCCCTGCTCATCTGCGTGAACATGCCTTAGGCATAATGCAAGGAGGCATGAGGACTGCAGATGTGGTCAGGGCAATAACTTTCAATGTCCGTACTGTGAGACGGATAAGACAGCGCTACAGGGAGACAGGATGGACAGCTGATCATCATCGCAGTGGCAGACCATGTGTAACAACACCTGCACAGGATCGGTACATCCGAACATCATACCTGTTCAGGTACTGGATGGCAACAACAACTGCCCGAGTTACGCTAGGAACGCACAATCCCTCCATCAGTGCTCAGACTGTCCTCAATAGGCTGAGAGAGGCTGGCATGTAGGCCATTTGTTTGGCAGGTCCTCACCAGACATCACCGGCAACAACGTCACCTATAGGCACAAACCCACCGTCGCTGGACCAGACAGGACTGGCAAAAAGTGCTCAGGGGTGATGGTCGGATTAGCATTTATTGTCGAGGGACTGAGTGTTACACCGAGGCATGTACTCTGGAGTGGGATTGACTTGGAGGTGGAGGGTCCGTCATGGTCTGGGGTGGTGTGTCACAGCATCATCGGACTGAGCCTGTTGTCATTGCAGGCATTCTCAACGCTGTGCGTTACAGGGAATACATCCTCCTCCCTCATCTGGTACCCTTCCTGCAGGCTCATCCTGACATGACCCTCCAGCATGACAATGCCACCAGCCATACTGCTCGTTCTGTGAGTGGTTTCCTGCTAGACAGAAATGTCAGTGTTCTGCCATGGCCAGCGAAGAACCCAGAGCTCAATCCCATTGAGCACGTCTGGGACCTGTTGGATCAGAGGGTAAGGACTAGGGCCATTCCCTCCAGAAATGTCTGGGAACTTGCAGGTGCCTTGGTGGAAGAGTGGGGTAACATCTCACAGCAAGAACTGGCAAATCTGGTGCAGTCCATGAGGAGGAGATGCCCTGCAGTACTGACTGTTACTTTTGATTTTGACCCCCCCCTTTTTCAGGTACACATTATTCCATTTCTGTTAGTCACATGTCTGTGGAACTTGTTCAGTTTATGTCTCAGTTGTTGAATCTTGTTACGTTCATACAAATATTTACACGTTAGGTTTGGCTTAGGAGTCTGTTCCCTCACCCTTTGCTCTGGAAGGGGTCTTCTGAGGACAGACAGCTCTGTAGCTCAGAGCTCACAGCATAGGAATGACACCCTTTAGATACCACAATTCGATGGGAGATGGAGGCTAGGTGTTTCGACTTGAATTCACACGCTACTCATCCGTAGCATGGGTAGAAAAGGATTTATTTTTCGTCAAACTTGCGTTGCGTTCTGGGTTCATTGATTTTTTTTGACCTTGCTGCAGCTGGGGTCACGTAGTCCTCCTGTAAATTCTATACTCACAGGTTTTATACCCTTGGGTCAGAGGTGGGCGTAGCCGCCTTTAGGGCAATTCTCTGGGCGTACCAAGTTAATGAGGCAAGGTCCAAAGTTTACTCAAATCCAATTTTAGACAACTAACTTAACATTTCCTCTTCCCCAAAACATTCTCCTTGATTTGGATATTTTCCACACAACGTACAATGTTTAAACATCAAACATATACTAGGAAAACCCTTCACATTACAATGTTTTCGTAGTAATGTAATTTATTAACCTTTAATAACAAAACAAAAATTACATACATTTTCATATTCCATCTATCGTCATGACCACCATTGTGGCTGACGGAAACCATTGTTCCAAAGTCCCTTTAATTCATGTTTAATGTTCTGAGGCTGGTTCTCCATAGTAACAGGACAAAGGAATTTGCCTGTGGCCTGAGATTTACAAGGGGCGTGAGGGGCCATAAAATCCCTCACATCTTCAGACCGCTAGATCTCTCCTCCTCTGTTGGGGTTGAGAGATAATCTGTAGGGTTGTGATCTCCTTTAACCTGACCTGATCAGGACAGTCAGGACAGTCAGGACAGTCATGACAGTATGTAAGTATGTATGTATGTATGTATGTATGTATGTATGTATGTATGTATGTATGTATGTATGTATGTATGTATGTATGTATGTATGTATGTATGTATGTATGTGTGTGTGTGTGTGTGTTTGTGTGTGTCAAATCAAATCAAATTTATTTGTCACATACACATGGTTAGCAGATGTTAATGCGAGTGTAGCGAAATGCTTGTGCTTCTAGTTCCGACAATGCAGTAATAACCAACAAGTAATCTAACTAACAATTCCAAAACTAATTTCTTATACACAGTGTAAGGGGATAAAGAATATGTACATAAAGATATGAATGAGTGATGGTGCAGAGCAGCATATGCAAGATACAGTAGATGGTATCGAGTACAGTATATACATATGAGATGAGAATGTAAACAAAGTGGCATAGTTAAAGTGGCTACTGATACATGTATTACATAAGGATGCAGTAAATGATATAGAGTACAGTATATATGTATACATATGAGATGAATAATGTAGGGTATGTAAACATTATATTAGGTAGCGTTGTTTAAAGTGGCTAGTGATATATTTTACATCATTTCCCATCAATTCCCATTATTACAGTGGCTGGAGTTGAATCAGTGTGTTGGTAGCAGCCACTCAATGTTAGTGGTTGCTGTTTAACAGTCTGATGGCCTTGAGATGGAAGCTGTTTTTCAGTCTCTCGGTCCCAGCTTTGATGCACCTGTACTGACCTGTCCTTCTGGATGATAGCGGGGTGAACAGGCAGTGGCTCGGGTGGGTGTTGTCCTTGATGATCTTTATGGCCTTCCTGTAACATCGGGTGGTGTAGATGTCCTGGAGGGCAGGTAGTTTGCCCCCGGTGATGCGTTGTGCAGACCTCACTACCCTCTGGAGTGCCTTACGGTTGTGGGCGGAGCAGTTGCCGTACCAGGCGGTGATACAGCCCGCCAGGATGCTCTCGATTGTGCATCTGTAGTAGTTTGTGAGTGCTTTTGGTGACAAGCCGAATTTCTTCAGCCTCCTGAGGTTGAAGAGGTGCTGCTGCGCCTTCTTCACGATGCTGTCTGTGTGAGTGGACCAATTCAGTTTGTCTGTGATGTGTATGCCGAGGAACTTAAAACTTACTACCCTCTCCACTACTGTTCCATCGATGTGGATAGGGGGGTGTTCCCTCTGCTGTTTCCTGAAGTCCACAATCATCTCCTTAGTTTTGTTGACGTTGAGTGTGAGGTTATTGTCCTGACACCACACTCCGAGGGCCCTCACCTCCTCCATGTAGGCCGTCTCGTCGTTGTTGGTAATCAAGCCTACCACTGTTGTGTCGTCCGCAAACTTGATGATTGAGTTGGAGGCGTGCGTGGCTGCGCAGTCGTGGGTGAACAGGGAGTACAGGAGAGGGCTCAGAACGCACCGTTGTGGGGCCCCAGTGTTGAGGATCAGCGGGGTGGAGATGTTGTTGCCTACCCTCACCACCTGGGGGCGGCCGGTCAGGAAGTCCAGTACCCAGTGGCACAGGGCGGGGTCGAGACCCAGGGTCTCGAGCTTGATGACGAGCTTGGAGGGTACTATGGTGTTAAATGCCAAGCTGCGCCCCTAGTCTCTCAAAGCACACAGGCACACGTAGAGTTAAATTAGATCTTTAGAAAGAGACGCAGTGATACAAGATGTATATCTGTTTTTTTTAAGCTAAACTTTCTTTTTGCCTGAGTAACCTCTGGTGGCAGAGCATTCCACGATGACATGGCTTGATACATAACTGATCTCCGCATTAATTCTGTTTTGGGTACCGTGAAGAAACACATAGTGCCATGTCTGGTGGGGTATGTCTGAAGTGTATGCAAATGGGTTATACAAGTGATTAGGCATTTAACACACAAATATGTTTCTTAAAAAGACTAGAAGAGGGCTATTCAATTCCTCCTCAACATTCAACCATGAGACTATCAAGCATGTTGTTGTTAGTTCTGTGTGTGCAGTTAAGGGCAAGATGTGATGCTTTGTTTTTAGGCAGCTGCAGCTTTACTAGGTCTTACTTTGTTGCTCCTGACGATTTTACCGGACAGTAATCAAGATGGGACAAGATCAAAGCCTGAACAACTAGTACAGTTGATCTGTGTAAAAAGTTATAAAACCCATCTTCACAACTTTGTCAATATAACTGACCATCCAATTTTACTCCTATGAGTTCAGCCTCTTCAAAACGTTTAATGTCGAAGAGAATGCTTTGAACGAAATACAATGCTTTTGATTTTAGATGTATGCAAGACCAGTTTACTGTTAATTGCCCATTCTGATACTGGCTCAGTGAGCTCACTGGCTGTAGGTGCTGATGTGTAGTGTGTGCAATCATTAGCATACACAGTCATTTTCGCTTCTTGTAAGACAAGTTGCAAATCATTTGTAAAAAATAGAGAAGAGTGACGGCCCAAGGAACTGCCCTGAGGCATTCCGCACTGTAGAGAGCTAATCTTAGAGAAGCTTCCAGTGAAGACTACTCTCTTGAGATCTATTGGATAAGTAACTCTCCAACCATGTGATGGCAGGTGATGTAAAACAATAACTAGAGATTGTTTTTTCCAATAACAAAATAGAGTCAATAATGTCAAAGGATGCACTGAAATCTAACAATACTGCTGCAACTATCATTTCATTATCCATTTTGTCACGCCTTGGTCTTAGTATTTTGTGTTTTAGTTTATTAGTTAGTCAGACCAGGGTGTGACATGGTGTTATTATGTATTGTATTTTCGTATTGGGGTTTGTAGTGTTTGGGATTGTAGTTGATTAGGGGTGTGTGTGTGTTAAATAGGTTGGCTGCCTGAGGCGGTTCTCAATCAGAGTCAGGTGATTCTCGTTGTCGCTGATTGGGAACCGTATTTAGGTAGCCTGGTTTTCGCCTTGTATTTCGTGGGTGATTGTTCCTGTCTCTGTGTAGTGTTGCACCAGTCAGGCTGTAATAGGTTTCACGTTCTGTTTGTTGTTTTTGTATTGATTAGTTATTCGTGTATAGTTCATTCGTTTGTCTTTCTAATAAACATGAGTAACCTACACGCTGCATTTCGGTCCGACTCTCTTTCAACAAAAGAAGAACTCCGTTACACATTTATTTTAGCCAATCATCAGCCATCTTTGTCAGTGCAGTTCAAGTTGAGTGCCCTTCCCTATACGCATGCTGAAAGTCAGTATTAAACTTCTTCCTTAAAAAGTAGCATTGTATTTGTTCCAACACAATTATTTCCATCAGTTAACTAAGGACAGGCATCAAACTGATTGGGTGGCTGTTAGTAAAGCATCCTTTGCTGGCTCTATTTTTAGGTAGAGGAATAACTTTAGCTTCATACCACACCTGATGATACACTCTTCTATGCTTTGGTTGAAGACATGACAAATAGGGGTGGCAATACAGTCTGCTACCATTGTTAATAGTTTCTCCATCTCGGTTGTCTATACCTGGTCGCTTATCACTATTGATGGATAACAACAGTGATTCCACCTCTTCCACACAAACTTGACCAAATTCAAAAACAGCAATTCTTCTCTTTCATTATTAGATCTTGAATACACAAATATGATGTCTCACTGTTCAATATTGTCATTTCACTTCTCAGTTTGTCCACTTTATGTCACGACTCCTACCGAAGGTGGCTCCCCTTCCTGTTCGGAAGCTGCCACTGATCCTTTTTCCCCTTTCCCTTTATTTACCAGTAGGCCCGCCTGCTCTTTGTGCAGGATTGTTTTGTGTAACTTGTGTGCACGTCTGTGTTTCCCATTTCGTGGGTTTTGCTGGACAGTTTAAGACTTCTCACCCACTACACCCAGTATGTTACACTTTACCGGTGAAATAGTCATTGAAATTATTGGCTCTATCAAAAGGTTTTGTTATAAATGACTGATCAACTGCAATTAACAATTAATTGTGTTATCTGCCCATAATATAATTAAAGGTGCTCTTAAAGTATTTTTTAATAGTTTTTTTAAAATGTAATTCATCTTGTTTTTAGTAATAAAACTTCTTATTTTGTTGTTAAGTTTAGTCACACTTTCTTAATTGACAGTATGTCAACCAATCAGCTGAAAAGCCTGACTTGTTTTACACCTTTTTTGCATAATTTTGTTGAATACAATTTTTCAATTTATCATCTTACTGTTAGTTTCTTAACAGGTGCATGTTTGTCAACAATTGGCAAGAATAATTGTACAAATACTCTAAGTGCTGCTTTTGGATTCTCCTCCTTATACACAGACCAACATAAATTGTTTTACATAAGAGTCCTGAGAAAACGTTTTGCTCTTAAAAATAACTTTAGGCCCTGCCTTTGGTACTTTGGCTTTGCTTGTTATTGCCACAGTGTTATGGTCACTACTGTAAAGGAGTGCATACCTGGCTGCAGGGAAGTCAGGTGCAGGAGAGCAGAAATGGGTAGCAAACAGAGCCCTTAATTGAGGAAAACAAAACACGGTTGTAATGATCATCCTTGGTGGAAGAAGAGGAGGACCAATGTGCAGCGTGGTAAGTGTCCATGTTTTTAATAAAACAACTGAACACTGAACAAAGCAACAAAAAAATGACAAACGAACAGTCCTGTACGGTGAACGGAAAAACACTGAACAGAAAATAATCACCCACAAAACACAGGTGGGAAAAGGCCACCTAAGTATGATTCTCAATCAGAGACAACGAACAACACCTGCCTCTGATTGAGAACCATACCAGGCCAAACACATAAACGCAACATAGAAAAATGAACATAGACTACCCACCCCAACTCACGCCCTGACCAAACTAAAACAAAGACAACAAAGGAACTAAGGTCAGGACGTGACAACGGTACTCAGAAAACTAAACACACACGGGTTACAATAACCCAGCGCAAACCAGCCTGGAGTACACATACATTTACAAATAACAATTCCACACACGGACATCGGGGGAAACAGAGGGTTATATGCAAGGCGAGTAATGAAGGAATGCAAACCAGGTGTGCGGGAAAACAAAACAAAACAAATGGAAAATTAAAGGTGGATCAGCGATGGCTAGAAGACCGGTGACGTCGATCACCGAAAGCCACCCGAACAAGGAGAGGGACAGACATCGGCGGAAGTCGTGACAGTACCCCCCTTGATGTGCGACTCCAGCAGCGCGCCAACATCGGCCTCGGGGACGACCCGGAGGGCGAGGCGCAGGGTGATCAGTCCGGAGACGGTGGAACTCCAGCAGCATTGAAGGGTCCAAAACATACTCCACCGGGACCCAGCACCTCTCCTCTGGACCGTACCCTTCCCACTCCACGAGGTACTGAAGGCCTCCCGCCAGAGGCCTCGAATCCAGTATGGAGCGAACGGAGTACGCCGGGGCCCCCTTGATGTCCAGAGGGGGCGGAGGAACCTCCCACACCTCAGACTCCTGGAGCGGGCCAGCCACCACCGGCCTGAGGAGAGACACATGAAACGAGGGGTTAATACAGTAATTGGGGGGATGCTGTAACCTGTAACTAACTTCGTTCAGTCTCCTCAGGACTTTAAATGGCCCCACAAACCTCGGGCCCAGCTTCCAGCAGTGCAGGCGGAGGGGCAGGTTTTGGGTCGAGAGCCAGACCCGGTGCGATCACCGGGGCCTCAACTTAAGTGACGGCCCGCTGGAGGTGAACATGGGCGGCATCCCATGTCTCCCCCGTGTGCCTGAACCAGTCATCCACCGTAGGAGCCTCGGTCTGACTCTGATGCCAAGGCACCAGAACTGGCAGGTACCCCAGTACAAACTGGAACGGGGAGAGGTTAGTGGAGGAGTGGCGGAGCGAGTTCTGAGCAATCTTGGCCCATGGCACGACCGCCGCCCACTCCACCTGGCCTGTCCTGGCAATAAGACCACAGAAACCTACCCACATCCTGGTTCACTCTCTCCACCTGCCCATTACTCTCGGGGTGAAACCCCCAGATGTTCCAACTCCAGACCCTCAGGCACTCTGTAGTGCCGGAAGACGTGCGTAAACAAGGCCTCTGCAGTCTGTAGGGCCGTAGGGAGACCGGGCAGAGGGAGCAGACGGCAGGACTTAGAGAAACGATGCACAACGAACAGGATCGTGGTGTTACCCTGTGAGGGGGGAGATCGGTAAGAAAATCAATCGACAGGTGCGACCAAGGCCGTTGTGGAACGGAGGGAAGGAGAGAACATAAACGTCCATAGCCAAGGTGGACCACCAGTACATCCCACTCAAACAGTGCACTGTCCGACCAATCCCTGGATGACCAGTGGAGGGTGACGTGTGAGCCCAATAGATCAGCCAGTCACGGACAACAGACGGAACATACATACGCCCAGTGGGACACTGGAGAGGAGCGGGCTTGGCACGTTGTGGTAGGCTCCAGTTGTTCTCTTTAAAGTGTGGATGGTTGTGTCGCTGTGTTGTAGCCATGACTGCTGACAACTCCCCTTGTAGCTTAGCTACCTCTCTCCTCATGATGCACTTGACCATTTCCAGTTTCTCTCTTAGCTCTTCCTTATCCTGCCTCAGAACTGTCACCTCAACATGAAGCTCATTTACCTCTACCTACAGTAAGGAGATACTCCCAAAGGCCTGCGACAGGTTGTCACTCTACATGTCTGCTAGGTTGGCTCGGTTTGATATGAGGTTGGGTGTGGGGGACTTTTGGTATTAACCGATTTCTCAGCAGGTGTGTCTTCTGATTGAAGTGTACTGTAGCAGTTAGACGACAAGGGTCACTCTATGGTCACCTAGCAAAGCTTCTCCAACAGTCTCTTGGGCTCCCTGATCCTCGAGCCAGTCTTCCTATGGGGAAGCAAACAGATAATAATAAATGTGTTGTATTTCATTACAATGATAATCTCAGACACTTTTTTTTTAAACTAAAAAACAAAAAGAGCAGTTCTGGCAGTTCTTGGACGATGGTCTTCCACAGCTTCAGGTGACAGATCACTCCAGGTGCAGCAGGCTGCCGCATCTAAAGTTAATGTTACCCATTCAAGTCAATTAATTACATAGACACCCTATGATTTTCACCTTTAAAATACAACCTTCAAAATCAGATTTTTTCAAATACAAAGAAATAAAAGATCATTATCAAATATAGTCCTTTGATTGAATTGAGTTCAAATTGGTTTACATCCCTGTTGGTGAGCATTTCTCCTTTGCCAAGATATCCATCCACTTGAAAGGTGTGGAAATTATCAAGAAGCTGATTAAACAGCATGATCATTATACAGGTGCAACTTGTGCTGGGGACAATAAAAGGCCACCAAAATGCAGTTGCCACAAAACACAATGCCACAGATGACACAAGTTGAGGGATCGTGCAATTGACATGCTGACTGTAGGAATGTCCATCAGAGCTGTTGCCAGAGAATGTAAAGTTAATTTCTCTACCATAAGCCACCTCCAATGTAGTTTTAGAGAATTTGACAGAATGTCCAACTGGCCTCACAACAGTAGACCACGTGTAACCACGCCAGTACATGACCTCCACATCCGACTTCTTCACTTGCATCATCATCTGAGACCAGCCACTCAAGACAGCGAACAAAACTGTAGGTTTGCACAACTGAAGAATTTCTTCACAAACTTTCAGAAACCGTCTCAGGAAAGCTCATCTGAGTGCTCGTTCGCCTCACCAGGGTCTTCACCAACTTTTGTGGGCAAATGCTCACCGTCGATGACCACTGGTTCGCTGGAGAAGTGTGTTCTTCAAGGATTAATCCCGGTTTCAGTTGTACCGAGCAAAATGGTAGACAGCATGTATGATGTGTAGGCGAACGGTTTGCTGATGTCAATGTTGAGATCAGAGTGCCCCATGGTGGCGGTGGGTTATTGGTTAGGGCAGGCATAAGCTACAGACAACGCACACAATTGCATTTCATCTACAGTAACTTGATTGCAACAGAGATGCAGTGATGAGATCAAGGCCCAATTGTTGTGCCATTGGTCACAGTAGGGCGTGGATCAGAAAACCAGTCAGAATCTGGTGTGACCAACATTTGCATCATACAGTGTGACATCTCCTTCACATAGAGTTGATCAGGCTGTTGATTCTGGCCTGTGGAATGTTGTCCCACTCCTCTTCAATGGCTGTGCAAAGTAGCTGGATATTGACGCGAACTGGAACACGCTGTCGTACACATAGATCCAGAGCATCCCAAATATGCTCAATGGGTGACATGCCTGGTGAGTATGCAGGTCATGGAAGAATTGGGACATTTTCAGCTTCCAGGAATTGTGTACAGATTCTTGCGACATGGGGCCATGCATTATCATGCTGAAACATGAGGTGATGGTGGCAGATGAATGGCACAACAATGGGCCTCAGGATTTTGTCACAGTATCTCTATTCATTCAAATTACCATTGACAGACTGGAGAGACGCTCTCGGAGGCGGTGCAGCCAGCGGGTTTCTCCACGCATCGCGCCGACAGAAACAAACACCTTTCTGGTAAGAAGAGGGGCGGGGGCGTATGCCTTATGGCTAACGAGACGTGGTGTGATCACAGAAACATACAGGAACTCAAATCCTTCTGTTCACCCGATTTAGAATTCCTCACAATCAAATGCAGACCGCATTATCGACCAAGAGAATTCTCTTCGATTATAATCACAGCCGTATATATTCCCCCCCAAGCAGACACATCGATGGCTCTGAACGAACTTTATTTGACTCTTTGCAAACTGGAATCCATACATCCTGAGGCTGCATTCATTGTAGCTGAGGATTTTAACAAGGCTAATCTGAAAACAAGACTCCCTAAAATGTATCAGCATATCGATTGCACCACCAGGGCTGGCAAAACCTTGGATCACTGTTATTCTAACTTCCGCGACGCATATAAGGCCCTGCCCCGCCCCCCTTTCGGAAAAGCTGACGACGACTCCATTTTGCGGATCCCTGCCTACAGACAGAAACTGAAACAAGAAGCTCCCACGCTGAGGTCTGTCCAATGCTGGTCCGACCAAGCAGATTCCACACTCCAAGACTGCTTCCATCACGTGGACTGGGACATGTTTCGTATTGCGTCAGGCAACAACATTGACGAATACGCTGATTCGGTGTGCGAGTTCATTAGAACGTGCGTTGAAGATGTCGTTCCCATAGCAACGATTAAAACATTCCCTAACCAGAAACCGTGGATTGATGGCAGCATTCGCGTGAAACTGAAAGCGCGAACCACTGCTTTTAATCAGGGCAAGGTGTCTGGTAATATGACTGAATACAAACAGTGCAGCTATTCCCTCCGTAAGACTATCAAACAAGCTAAGCGTCAGTATAGAGACAAAGTAGAATCTCAATTCAACGGCTCAGACACAAGAGGTATGTGGCAGGGTCTACAGTCAATCACGGACTACAAGAAGAAATCCAGCTCAGTCACGGACCAGGATGTCTTGCTCCCAGGCAGACTAAATAACTTTTTTGCCCGCTTTGAGGACAATACAGTGCCACTGACATGGCCTGCAACGGAAACATGCAGTCTCTCCTTCACTGCAGCCGAGGTGAGTAAAACATTTAAACGGGTTAACCCTAGCAAAGCTGCAGGCCCAGACAGCATCCCCAGCCGCGCCCTCAGAGCATGCGCAGACCAGCTGGCTGGTGTGTTTACGGACATATTCAATCAATCCCTATACCAGTCTGCTGTTCCCACATGCTTCAAGAGGGCCACCATTGTTCCTGTTCCCAAGAAAGCTAAGGTAACTGAGCTAAACGACTACCGCCCGGTAGCACTCACTTCCGTCATCATGAAGTGCTTTGAGAGACTAGTCAAGGACCATATCACCTCCACCCTACCTGACACACTAGACCCACTCAAATTTGCTTACCGCCCAAATAGGTCCACAGACAACGCAATCTCAACCACACTGCACACTGCTCTAACCCATCTGGACAAGAGGAATACCTATGTGAGAATGTTGTTCATCGACTACAGCTCGGCATTTAACACCATAGTACCCTCCAAGCTCGTCATCAAGCTCGAGACCCTGGGTCTCGACCCCGCCCTGTGCCACTGGGTAGTGGACTTCCTGACGGGCCGCCCCCAGGTGGTGAGGGTAGGCAACAACATCTTCACCCCGCTGATCCTCAACACTGGGGCCCCACAAGGGTGCGTTCTGAGCCCTCTCCTGTACTCCCTGTTCACCCACGACTGCGCGGCAACGCACGCCTCCAACTCAATCATCAAGTTTGCGGACGACACAACAGTGGTAGGCTTGATTACCAACAACGACGAGACGGCCTACATGGAGGAGGTGAGGGCCCTCGGAGTGTGGTGTCAGGACAATAACCTCACACTCAACGTCAACAAAACTAAGGAGATGATTGTGGACTTCAGGAAACAGCAGAGGGAACACCCCTCTATCCACATCGATGGAACAGTAGTGGAGAGGGTAGTAAGTTTTAAGTTCCTCGGCATACACATCACAGACAAACTGAATTGGTCCACTCACACAGACAGCATTGTGAAGAAGGCGCAGCAGCGCCTCTTCAACCTCAGGAGGCTGAAAAAATTTGGCTTGTCACCAAAAGCACTCACAAACTTCTACAGATGCACAATCGAGTGCATCCTGGCGGGCTGTATCACCGCCTGGTACGGCAACTGCTCCGCCCACAACCGTAAGGCTCTACAGAGGGTAGTGAGGTCTGCACAACGTATCACCGGGGGCAAAATACCTGCCCTCCAAGACACCTACACCACCCGATGTTACAGGAAGGCCACAAAGATCATCAAGGACAACACCCACCCGAGCCACTGCCTGTTCACCCCGCTATCATCCAGAAGGCGAGGTCAGTACAGGTGCATCAAAGCAGGGACTGAGAGACTAAAAAACAGCTTCTATCTCAAGGCCATCAGACTGTTAAACAGCCACCACTAACATTGAGTTGCTGCTGCCAACATACTGACTCAACTCCAGCCACTTTAATGATGGACAAATGGACGTAAAAAATGTATCACTAGCCATTTTAAACAATGCCACTTAATATAATATTTACATACCCTACATTACTCATCTCATATGTATATACTGTACTCTATACCATCTACTGCATCTTGCCATCTTTATGTAATACATGTATCACTAGCCACTTTAAACCCTACATTATTCATCTCATATGTATACGTATATACTGTACTCTATCATCTACTGCATCCTTATGTAATACATGTATCACTAGCCACTTTAACTATGCCACTTTGTTTACATACTCATCTCATATGTTGTTATGAACTTGAGTGAAGACCCAAAAGCGGTTTTAACAGAAAACAGAGTTCTTTAATGAAAAAACAGGAATGTCATAAATCCTCTTCCAACGTTGTCAGCGGAACAAAAGAACGTTAGTATAGTGCAGGATGCACCTGCCAGGCAGACTCCGACAGGACAGGACAAGGTGGAAGCAAACGAGACGACAGCTTGCTTCTGGCATCAAAAAACACAAACAAGAATCAGACACTGAAAGTAGCAGGAACAGAGAGAGAAATAGAGACCTAATCAGAGGGGGAAGAGAGAACAGGTGGGAACAAGTGAATGAGCTAGTTAGGGAAGATGTAGAACAGCTGAGGAATGAGAGACAGAGAAGGTAACCTAAAAAGACCAGCAGAGAGAGACAGAGTGAAGAGAAAGGACAGGAACAGACATAACAAGACATGACATATGTATATACTGTACTCGATACCATCTACTGTATCTTGCCTATGCTGCTCTGCACCATCACTCATTCATATCTGATGTACATATTCTTTATCCCCTTACAATGTGTATAAGAAATTAGTTTTGGAATTGTTAGTTAGATTACTTGTTGGTTATTACTGCATTGTCGGAACTGGAAGCACAAGCATTTCGCTACACTCGCATTAACATCTGCTAATCATGTGTATGTGACAAATAAATTTGATTTGATTTGATTTGATTTGAGAATGCAATTGTGTTCACAATGTTGACATCAGCAACCCGCTCGCCCACTCGAAACCATACATGTGGTCTGTGGTTGTGAGGCCGGTTGAATGTACAAATTCTATAAAATGACATTGGCTTATGGTAGAGAAATTAACATTCAATTCTCTGGCAACAGCTCTGGTGGACATTCCTGTAGTCAGCATGCTAATTGCATGCTCCCTCAAAACTTGAAACATCTGTGGAATTGTGTTTTATGACCAAACTACACATTTTAGAGTGGCCTTTTATTATCCCCAGCACAAGGTGCACCTGTACAATGATCATGCTGTTTAATCAGCTTCTTGATATGCCACACCTGTCAGATGGATGGATTATCTTGGCAAATGAGAAATGCTCACTACCAGGGATGTAAACAATTGTGCACAAAATTTGAGAGAAGTATGCTTTTTATGCATATGGCTCATGAAACATGGGACCAACACTTTACATGTTTCTTTTATATTTTTGTTCAGTGTATTTTTACATGACACTGACTGAAGCAGATCGCAAAGTAAACTGTGTGTGTGTGTGTCTTAGAAATTCACAATTATCTAGTCACACTTAGATACTATATTGGAGTCAAATTCAGAGAACTTTTAAACAAACAGCAAAATAACAATCAATCAATGGAGGAAGGGCAAGAGCCTCCCTTGCAGAAGGAAGATGGTGTAGAGGTGGTCGGGGCGTTGGACGAAGGCCACGGTGGGGAAGATGGCGGAAAAGGAAATAAGGCAGAAAGTGGAGTATATTATGAATAAACATGGAGTGGGGGACTACACAGGCCTTCTGAAAGATCTGGTGAAGGACAACATGATGGGCAAGAAAAAAAAGAGACATGGAATATTTTTTGAGTGAATATGGAATGGAGGATTGTACCGAACTTTTGGAAGAGCTTGAGGAGGAAATGGGACAGGAGTGAAGATCAAATACATGTAGAGGGAGGTTTTGAGGTGTGGAAGGTAGGCGTCAAGTGGAAAAACAGGGATACATGCTCCAGTAGTTCAGAGATGGAACTTATTAAGAGTGAGGGTGAAGTACCTGCGGCGAGTTCGGGCCTCGTTCCAAGGATGATAAGGATGACTTTGGCCCAGTGGGAGTGAGATTTGTTCAGAGAATGGATCCTTGCTGTTTGGTTGATCCATATGTGGCGTCAGGTTGAGTGGAGGAGAGGTTGGGGACTGTTGAGTTGGTGAAGTATATTGGAAACACTCATGTTTGACCATTTTCGAAAAGACAATGACACCGCTAAAGTCAGGTGGAGGATTTCTTCGCTGGAAGAATTTGAAGTTCTAGAATTTGAAGTTCTAAATGCATCTGAAAAATAACCTTTCAACTATTTCTTTTTAAAATATTTTTTAAATATTTTTTTTACAAATAAGCCAAACATTACAAAACATAACATTTTGTTAAATATTTATAACGTTTTTATTTTATTATTATTTTAATTTTATTATTTGTAAAATAGATCTGAACTTTAGGTGATTTTAAGTCCCTATCTGAATATATATTTGTTTAAATGACACGGCGCGTGTCACGTGACTCGGGTCAGATGTAGCTCGAGTTCCAAGGACATATTATGGCAGGGTCGTCGAAGAAGGTATATGAGGTGTTTGTGTCTAAAATACCATGGACCCTTGCAAGCAGTAAGCATGTTTTTTTTAAATAATCGGAATTAGAGTTACTGTTGCCAATGTTTTGTTAGGCAGGGAACTTTTGTGGGCGCTAGCCACGTGTGCTACATTCACCTCAACCAGCTTTTCGCTGCCTCTATTTTTGCAACAGTGTTCATTTGGTATTGATTTTATTGATTGCTAAATTATCAGGCTTATTGTATCCTAATGATATAGGTTTTGCATGTCAATGAGATGGCTACTATAGGTACTTGTCTGATTTAAGTAGACTCAAAAAAAATATTTGTGTAGCTATTACAGTCTGATTAATCAGACACGTTAACTATCAGCATTGTCTGTGTAAGGTTACACTGTAGACTTAGTAAAGATAACTAAGTTAGTTGCTTAGCTATAGTGGTAGAATGTGTAATATAACATGTCATTATTTTCTTTCAGAGGAGATGAAGGACTACTTTGGGCAGTTTGGTCAAGTCAAGAAATGCCTTGTTCCCTTTGTAAGTACACTGGCCTCAACAGATTAATGTTTAATGATTGAGAAACCTGTGAGCCCATTGATATCACAATGTTTATCTCATTTGGACTATATCACAGCCTCCATCTTGACTTGCAATGTACAGTACCAGTCAAAAGTTTGGACTCTTACTCATTCAAGGGTTTTTCTTTATTTGTACTAATTTCTACACCAATAATAGGGAAGACATCAAATCTATGAAATAACACACAATCATGTAGTAACCAAAAATTGTTTAAAAAATCTAAATATATTTGAGATTCTTCAAAGTAGACGCCCTTTGCCTTGATGACAACTTTGCACACTCTTGGCATTCTCTCAACCAGCTTCACCTCAAATGCTTTTCCAACAGTCTTGAAGGAGTTCCCACATATGCTGAGCAATTATTGGCTGCTTTTTCTTCCCTCTGCGGTCCAACTCATCTCAAACCATCTCAGTTGGGTTGAGGTCGGGGGATTGTGGAGGCCATGTCATCTGATGCAGCACTCATTCTCCTTCTTGGTCAGATAGCCTGGAGGTGTGTTGGGACATTGTCCTGTTGAAAAACAAATGATAAGCTCAAACCAAATGGGATGGGATATCGCTACAGAATACTGTGGTAGCAATGCTGGTTAAGTGTGCCTTAAATTCTAAATAAATCACAGATAGTTTCACCAGCAAAGCACCATCACACCACCTCCATGCTTCACCTACTCTGCATTTCACAAAGACACGGCGGTTGGAACCAAAAATCTCACATTTGGACTGAAATAACAGATTTCCACAGGTCATCTTCTGTTTACCAACCCTACCTTGTCACAACACATCTGTCGTTCTGCCCCTGAACAGGCAGTTAACCCATTGTTCCTAGGCCGTCATTGAAAATAAGAATTTGTTCTTAACTGACTTGCCTAGTTAAATAAAGGTAAAAAAAAACAGGACAAAGAGACAGGCTTCCACAGAGACTTCTGCTGGATCAGCTACACGTCCGAGGAAGGCCTGAATAATGCTCTCCAGAAAGACCCACATGTACTGGAGGGATCCACGGTATAGTTCATCAGACTAGATCATGTCAACACCATTACCCGTCATTGGGTGCTAAACCCTGAACTTTTGTTGTTGACTAAAATGTGTTTAGACTTTTTGTCTAATCTTAGCATGTCTAATCTTAGCATAGATTGTATTTCTCCATTCTAGTTTGAAAGCCAATGTGAATGGTCTTAAATCAAATACACTTTACCATGTCATTAACCAAACTGAAAATGACATGTATTATTCTCTCCCATTGTGTCTTTTCAGCTTCAAGTTCAAAGAAACAGAAAAGTGTTTCTGGGACAGAAAACAAACAAAGAGGTGGTGGAGACAAGCTGAGGGTGTTTGTATATATGAGGGGTGAATTCAATACCTATGGAAACAGAACTAGGCCACCCAACAGTATTCTTTTTTCCCCCCTTCTTCATAGTAGTATGTCATCATATATTTATTGAAATTTATCAAAATAAAGAGACACAATGTTTGTTTTGCATGGATGAAGGAATTGTTTATTTTTATATCCTGTTAGTAACTGCATATTAATCCTTACTAAGCTAACATATGGAATTGTTTCAAGATGGTCATACCAAGGATCATTTAGCTATTTGATTTTGAATTTTAGGAGACCTTAGGGTATATAAGAAATATCCAAAAATGATTTGATAAAACATTGAATTTGAATTATAGATCAGCAAACTATACAAAACAAACATTGACCTCTTATTTTAGGCACTTTTTTTCCCATACCATTTTTAAACTGGTCCGGGCTACCTTCAGACTAGGCTTGTGGGCATCCTAGAGCAAAACAACCATGTTCGTGAGACACCTTTCCAAAGAGGGGTCATATTCGTGTGTAGCCCTAACTGTTCTGACGCTACGGACAGAAGTTGGCAGATTGGCTGTACCGACGATATCAGACGAGTCCTGTGATGCTTGTGGGGGTTGTAGAGTAAAACGGAGAACACCATCGTGTTTGTAAGAGTCTCATCTTTCCATAGCGTGGTCATAATAGTTCAGATGCTACAGACGTTTCTGTAAGAAGACTGATTTTTCTGGATTTCTCATGGTCTGATAAACACTGCTGTTTCTGTGTTGTGGGTTTAACTGGTTGAGTAATTTTGTAGTTTACAGACATTCTGTTTGGAATAAAAATACATTTTTATACATTAATGCTTGATATTAAAGTAATGGTAGTACGTAATATGTTTTTATTTTGACACACCCCAGTCAACTGTCTGAGAATGGATCCTAGTCGAAAACTTTGAATGACTTAAATCTACCTTTTTTTTTGTGGGAACAAGGCGTGCCTTTACACCTCTCCTCTCTTCTGCCCCAGTTGTATAATCTTCTCCTGCTTCTTCGCCATCTTCTTGTCCTTTACTCTACCTATTGTCTTCCTTCCTCTGCTTCTCCTTCCTCTTTTCCTTCTCCCATTCAGAGCCAGTGACCTCATCTGAACTCGCTTCTTGCGCTGACTCTTCCTGGGGCCTTGTGTGTTGTCCTCTTGACAACTAGATTTTTACGAAACATCTGTAAGCCCCTCTTGGTGGCATACTCCTACCTCCTGCCCTCCAACTTCCTCAGATGCTTCTGTGCCGCTTCCTCCCTCAAATCACTAAAGAAACCAGCCCACTGGTTATGCTCCTCTTCCATTCTGGTTGCCTCTGCTTTCTTCCTGTGCTCCTTTCTTCTGGATTCCAGCCTCACTTGCTCCAGGAGTTCTTTCTCCTCTTTCCTCATCTCCTTTTCCCCCCAGCTCCAGCTTATCCCCCCCCCCCACATTTTTCTCCGCCTTCCACTCCAGCTCTTTTTGATTCTTCAAGCTTTTCACTCTTAGTTTACACCTGTTTTTTACATAACATGTGACAAATAAAATTAGTTTGAAGTTGATTCAGTTCTGTCTATAGCAGTCTGCTCTTCCTTTTTGGTCTCTCTCACTCTGTTCATCAAATCTGAATGCATTGGTCACATTCACATGGTTAGCAGATGTTAATGAGAGTGTAGCGAAATGTTTGTGCCTCAAGTTCCGACCGTGCAGTAATAGCTAACAAGTAATCGAACAATTTCACAACAACTACCTTATACACACAAGTGAAAAGGAATGAATATGTACATATAAATAAATGGATGAGTGATGGCCGTGCGGCATAGGCACGATGCAGTAGATGGTATAGAGTACAGTATATACATATGAGATGAGTAATGTAGGGTATGTAAACATTAAATAAAGTGGCATTGTTTAAAGTGACAAGTGATACATTTATTACATCCACATTTCTATTATTAAAGTGGCTAGAGATTTGAGTCAGTATGTTGGCAGCAGCCACTCAATGTTAATGATGGCTGTTTAACAGTCTGATGATCTTTTTTGGCCTTCCTGTGACATCGGGTGATGTAGGTGTCCTGGAGGGAAGGAAGTTTGCTCCCGGTGATGCATTGTGCAGACCTCACTACCCTCTGGAGAGCCGATTGTGGGCGGAGCAGTTGCCGTACCAGGCGGTGATGCAGCCCGACAGGATGCTCTCGATTGTGCATCTGTAAAAGTTTGAGTGTTTTTCGGTGACAAGCCAAATTTTTTCAGCCTTTTGAGGTTGAAGAGGCGCTTTTTGCGCCTTCACCACGCTGTCTGTGGGTGGACCATTTCAATTTGTCCGTGATGTGTACGCCGAGGAACTTAAAACTTTCCACCTTCTCCACTAGAAGTCCTCAGACTCTTCTTTGCCAGCTCTTACCCTTTTCTTCTTCTCTTCAAGCTCTTTCTGTTTTTCCATGTATCCTCTTCACTTGCATCTGTCATGTCCCAATCACTCAGTTCCGTCTCAACCTCTGTTGCAGTCTGCTCTTCTGGCTTTGTCTCTATTACTGTTCATTCTCAGACGTCTTATTCCCCTCTCATCATTCGCTTATTCTCAATCTTCTTCTCCATCTCTATTTCCCTCAGCCTGTTTTGTGGCCACCTTTTTCTCTACTCTTTCTGCCACTCTTTTCCTCTTCCATCTCTTTCTGGCTGACACTCTGGCAGTCTTTCTGTTACTTTTGTCAGACTCGATGCCTCACTTTCAATATCGCTGTCTGTATCAGTTTCATTTGAGATATGGTCTAGTGCTGTAAATGAGAAGTGTTTGCTATTAGCTATTAGTTAAATACCACAGAGGGTTCCTATCTGCTGTGAACCTCCATCCTTAGTGTCTTTCTCTTTATCCTGATCTGCACAGCTTCTCCTCCTCCATCTCTATTTCCCTCTCCTCAACCTGTTTTGTGGCCTCTACTTTCTCTGCTCTTACTGTCACTTCGCACCTCATTTTCTCTTCCATCTCTTTCTGGCTGACATTCTCTTTCTCCATATTTCTGTTCTCTTCGATCAGACGAGCTGCCTCACTTTTGATCATTTTCCACTCCTCGCCATTCTACGTTATCTCCTCACTTGGTCTCTGTGTAAGAGAAGGGGTATAGACAGAGAGAGAAAGAGAAAGAGGACAAAATGGATATTAACCCTTGTGTGGTGTTCGGGCCCGTGGGACACATATTCAACGTTTAAAAGTAAATAATACAATTAGTTATTTTTTCAACCTGGCTCAACCTTGGCCTTGGCTAATTTTCATTGAGTGCACACTGTGCACCCCCTTACACATTTATATTACATACAGTGCCTTGCGAAAGTATTCGGCCCCCTTGAACTTTGCGACCTTTTAGCTTTAAACATCCCAAGGAGCACTGTTCAAGCGATAATATTGAAATGGAAGGAGTATCAGACCACTGCAAATCTACCAAGACCTGGCCGTCCCTCTAAACTTTCAGCTCAAATCTGGCCTTTATGGAAGAGTGGCAAGAAGAAAGTCATTTCTTAAAGATATCCATAAAAAGTGTTGTTTAAAGTTTGCCACAAGCCACCTGGGAGACACACCAAACATGTGGAAGAAGGTGCTCTGGTCAGATTAAACCAAAATTGAACTTTTTGGCAACAATGCAAAACGTTATGTTTGGCGTAAAAGCAACACAGCACATCACCCTGAAGACACCATACCCACTGTCAAACATGGTGGTGGCAGCATCATGGTTTGGGCCTGCTTTCTTCAGCAGGGACAGGGAAGAGGGTTAAAATTGATGGGAAGATGGATGGAGCCAAATACAGGACCATTCTGGAAGAAAACCTGATGGAGTCTGCAAAAGACCTGAGACTGGGACGGAGATTTGTCTTCCAACAAGACAATGATCCAAAACATAAAGCAAAATCTACAATGGAATGGTTCAAAAATAAACATATCCAGGTGTTAGAATGGCCAAGTCAAAGTCCAGACCTGAATCCAATCGAGAATCTGTGGAAAGAAAAATTTCAGTCTCTCGATGTGCAAAACTGATAGAGACATACCCCAAGCAACTTACAGCTGTAATCACAGCAAACTTAAGGGGGCTGAATAATTTTGCACGCCCAATGCAAAAGGTCGCGAAGTTCAAGGGGGCCGAATACTTTCGCAAGGCACTGTATATTATACTTAGTTACTTATTTAATAAATATATATTTTGTTACTCCTTATCTCCACGTTGTCTCCCTTTTGTTATGGGCTTTGAGCCGGTTCGTGACACTATGTAGCCTACTGTTTATAGCTACTGTTTTCCAGGCCTCCTGGGTTGTATTCAGCGTTCCTCTGATTTCCCTGAATTCCTATCGGACCTTGTCGTCATGGCAGATAATATTCACATTTTTGGTGACTTTAATATTCACATGGAAAGGTTCACAGACCCACTGCAAAAGGCTTTCGGGGCCGTCATCGACTCGGTTGTTTTTGTCCAACATGTCTCCGGACCTACTCACTGCCACAGTCATAACCTGGACCTAGTTTTGTCCCGTGGAATAAATATTGTTGATCTAAATGTTTTTCCTCAAAATCCTGGATTTTCAGACTACCATTTTATTACATTTGCAATCGCAACAAACAATCTGCTTAGACCCCAACCAAGGATCATCAAAAGCTATGCTATACATTCTTGGACAACCCAATGATTCCTAGATGCCCTTCCAGACTCCCTTCACCTACCCAAGGACGTCGGAGAACAAGAATCAGTTTACCACCTAACTGAGCAACTAAATGTAACCCTGCGTAATACCCTAGATGCAGTCGCACCCCTAAAAACCAAAAATATTTGTCACAAGTAACTAGCTCCATGGTATACAGAAAATACCCGAGCCCTGATGCAAGCTTCCAGAAAATTGGAATGAAAATGGAGCTCCCCCAAACTGGAAGTCTTCCAACTAGCTTGGAAAGACAGTACCGTGCAATTACAAATAGCCCTCACTGCTGCTCGATCATCCTATTTTTTTTCAACCTAATTGAGGAAAATAAGAACAATCCAACATTTATTTTTTATACGGTCGCAAAGCTAACTAAAAAGCAGCATTCCCCAAGAGGATGGCTTTCACTTCAGCAGTGATGAAAATCGTTAACTTCTTTGACGAAAATATGATGATTATTAGGAAGCAAATCACAGACTCCTCTTTGAATCGGCATATTTCTCCAAAGCTCAGTTGTCCTGAGTCTGCACAGGACCTAAGATCAATGGAGAGAGTCAAGTTTTTTTTATCCTATATCTCTTGACACGTTCATGAAAATAGTCATGGCCTCTAAACCTTCAAGCTGCATAATGGACCCTATCCCAACTAAACTAATGAAAGAGCTGCTTTCTGTGCTTGGCCCTCCTATGTTGAACATAGCAAACTGCTCCCTATCCACTGGATGTGTACTAAACTTGAAAAAGCCAAACCTTGACCCAGAAAATGTTTTTTTTTAAATCCTCTCAAAAATGTTAGAAAAGCTGTTGCGCTGCAACTCACTGCCTTCCTGAAGACAATTCATGTATAAGAAACACTGGTTTTAGATTCCATCATAGCACTGAGAATGCACACATGAAGGAGGTAAATTAGCGTTTATTGGCGTCAGACCAATGCTCTGCATCTGTCCTCGTGCTCTTAGACCTTAGTGCTGCTTTTGATACCATCAATCACCACATTCCTTTGGAGAGATTGGAAACCCTAATTGGTCTACAAGGACAAATTCTTACCTGGTTTAGATCTTATCTGTCGGAAAGATACCAATTTGTCTCTGTGGATGGTTTGTCCTCTGACAAATCAATTATAAGTTTTGGTGTTGCGCAAGGTTCCGTTTTAGGACCACTTGTGTTTTTTACCAAGAAGGAGAATGATGGAGTGCTGGATCAGATGACCTGGCCTCCACAATCACCCGACCTCAGCCAAATTTAAATGGTTTGGGATTAGTTGGTCCGCAGACTGAAGGAAAAGCAGACAACAAGTGCACAGCTTATGTGGGAACCCCTTCAAGAATGTTGGAAAATAATTCCTTATTAAGCTGGTTGAGAGAATGTCAAGAGTGTGCAAAGTTGTCATCAAGGCAACCCTTGGCTAATTTGAATAATCTAAAAGCTAAAATATTTTTAAAATATGCATTATGATGAGATGCCACTTAAAGATTCGCAGAAGGCGAGTGGGAAAGCTGCCGTTAACGTCAATGTTACTCGCCAACGTGCAATCATTGGACAATAAATTAGACGAGGTACAATCAGAATATCCTACCATTGGGACATCAAAAACTGTAATATCTTATGTTTCAAGGAATCGTAGCTGAATGATGACATGGATATTCAGCTAGCGGGGTATATTACCAGCAATATAGAACAAGATAGAACAGGGGGGGGGGTCTGTGCATATTTGCAAACAACACATGGTGCACAAAATCTAAGGAAGTCTCTAGATTTTGCTCGCCTGAAGTAGAGTATCTTGTGATAAAATTCAGACCACACTACTTGCCGAGAGAGATTTCAGCTATACTTTTTGCGGATGTTTATTTACCATCACAGACAGATGCTAGCACTAAGACTGCACTCAGTCAGCTGTATAAGGAAATAGGAAAACAGGAAACCGCTCACCCAGAGGCGGCGCTCCTAGTGGCTGGAGACTTTAATGCAGGGTAACTTCAATCAGTTATATCAAATTTCTATCAAAATGTTAAATGTGCAACCAGAGGGAAAACATTCTAGATCACCTGTACTCCACACACAGAGATGCGTACAAAGGTCTCCCTCGCCCTCCATTTGGTAAATCCGGCAACAACTCTATCCTCCTTATTCTTGCTTATAGGCAAGAAAATTAAAGCAGGAAGCAGCAGTGCCTCAGTCTATAAAAAAGTGGTCAGTCAGTAAACTACAGGACTGTTTTGTATCACAGAAAAAAAATGGAATCATTCTTCCGATGGCATTGAGGAGTACACCACATCAGTCACTGGCTTTATCAATAAGTGCATCAAGTGACTGTACGTACATACCCCAAACAGAAGCCATGGATTACAGGCAACATTTGCACTGAGCTAAAGGGTAGAGCTGCCGCTTTCAAGGAGCGGGACTCTAACCCGGAAGCTTATAAGAAATCCTGCTATGCCCTCCGACGAACCATCAAACAGGCAAAGAGTACAATACAAGGCTAAGATTGAATCCTACTACACCGGCTCTGATGCTCATCTTATGTGGCAGGGCTTGCAAACTATTACAGACTACAAAGGGAAGCACAGCCGCGAGCCGCCCAGTGACACGAGCCTACCAGATGAGCTAAATCACTTGCTTCGCTTCGAGGCAAGCAACACTGAGGCATACATGAGAGCATCAGCTGTTCCGGACGACTGTGTGATCATGCTCTCCGTAGCTGATGTGAATAAGACCTTTAAACAGGTCAACATTCACAAGGCTACAGGGCCAGATGAATTACCAGGCATGTGCTGACCAACTGACTGTTACGCACAGACCTTAGTTATCTTTGTTTTCTTTATTATTTTGGTTAGGTCAGGGTGTGACGAGAGTGGTATGTGTGTTTTTGTCTTGTCTAGGGTTTTTTGTACATCTATGGGGTTTTGGTTTGTCTTGGTAAATGTAGGTCTATGGTGGCCTGAATTGGTTCCCAATCAGAGGCAGCTGTTTATCGTTGTCTCTGATTGGGGGTCCTATTTAGGTTGCCATTTTTCCATTTTGGTTTTGTGGGTTATTGTCTGGGTAGTTGCATGTCAGCACTCGTGTTTATAGCTTCACGTTCATTTTGTTAGTTAGTTTAGTGTTCTTCGTGTAAATAAAGAATGTATTCATCTCACGCTGTGCCTTGGTTTACTTGTTATGACAAACGTGACAAATACCAACATGTTTCAAGCAGACCACCACAGTCCCTGTGCCCAATAACACTAAGGCAACCTGCCTAAATGACTACAGACCCGAAGCACTCACGTCCGTAGCCATGAAGTGCTTTGAAAGGCTGGTAATGACTCACATCAACACCATTTGTTATGTACTTGAGTGAAGACCCAAAAGCGGTTTTAACAGAAAACAGAGTTCTTTAATGAAAAACAGGAATGGCATAAATCCTCTTCCAACGTAGTCAATGGAACAAAAAGAAAGTTAGTATAATGCAGGATGCACCTGCCAGGCAGACTCCGACAGGATAGGACAAGGTGGAAGCAAACGAGACGACAGCTTGCTTCTGGCATCAAAAACACAAACAAGAATCAGACACTGAAAGTAGCAGGAACAGAGAGAGAAATAGAGACCTAATCAGAGGGGGAAGAGAGAACAGGTGGGAAAGAGTGAATGAGCTAGTTAGGGGAGATGTAGAACAGCTGAAGAATGAGAGACAGAGAAGGTAACCTAAAAAGACCAGCAGAGAGAGACAGAGTGAAGAGAAAGGACAGGAACAGACATAACAAGACATGACACCATTATCCCAGAAACCCTAGTCCCACTCCAATTTGGATACCGCCCAAACAGATCCACAGATGATGCAATCTCTATTGCACTCCACACTGCCCTTTCCCACCTGGACAAAAGGAACACCTACGTGAGAATGCTAATCATTGACTACAGCTCAGCATACAACACCATAGTGTCCACAAAGCTCATCACCAAGCTAAGGATCCTGGGACTAAACACCTCCCTCTGACACTGGATCCTGGACTTCCTGACAGGCTGCCCCAAGGTGGTGAGGGTAGGTAGCAACACATCTGTCACGCTGATCCTCAACACTGGAGCCCCTCAGGGGCCAGGCACGACTCCAAAATCATCATTAAGTTTGCAGACGTCACAACAGTGGTAGGCCTGATCACCGACAACGACGAGACAGCCTATAGGGAGGAGGTCAGAGACCTGGCTGGGTAGTGCCAGAATAACAACCTATCCCTCAACGTAACCAAGACTAAGGAGATGATTGTGGACTACAGGAAAAGGAGGACCGAGCATGCTCCCATTCTCATAGACGGGGCTGTAGTGGAGCAGGTTGAGAGCTTCAAGTTCCTTGGTGTCCACATCACCAACCATCTAGAATGGTCCAAACACACCAAGACAGTCATGAAGAGGGTACGGCAAAGCCTATTTCCCCTCAGGAAACTAAAAATATTTGGCATGGGTCCTCAGAACCTCAAAAGGTTCTACAGTTACAACATCGAGAGCATCCTGACTGGTTGCATCACTGCCTGGTACGGCAATTGCTCGGCCTCTGACCGCAAGTCACTATAGAGGGTAGTGCGTACGGCCCAGTACATCACTGGGGTTAAGCTGCCTGCATTCCAGGACCTCTACACCAGGCGGTGTCAGAGGAAGGCCCTAAAAATTGTCAAAGACCCCAGCCACCCCAGTCATAGACTGCTCTCTCTACTACCACATGGCAAGCAGTACCGGAGTGCCAGTCTAGGACAAAAAGTCTTCTCAATAGTTTTTACCCCCAAGCCATAAGACTCCTGAACAGGCAATTAAATGGCTACCCAGTCTATTTGCATTGTGTGCCCCCCCAACCCCTCTTTTACACTGCTGCTACTCTCTGTTTATCATATATGCACAGTCACTTTAACTAAAGATTCATGTACATACTACATTGGCAAACCGGGCTATCTGCACTGTGTCCCACCACCCGCCACCCGCCACCCACCTCCCACCAACCCCTCTTTTACGCTACTGCTACTCTGTTTATCGTATATGCATAGTCACTTTAACCATATCTACATGTACATACTACCTCAATCAGCCCGACTAACCGGTGCCTCTATGTAGCCTCGCTACTGTTATTGCCTCGCTACTGTATATAGCCTCGCTACTGTATATAGCCTCGCTACTGTTATTTTTCACTGTCTTTTTTACTGTTGTTTTTTATTTCTTTACGAACCTATTGTTCACCTAATACCTTTTTTGCAATGTTGGGTAGAGCCTGTAAGTAAGCATTTCACTGTAAGGTCTACTACACCTGTTGTATTCGGCGCATGTGACAAATAAACTTTGGTTTGATTTGATTTGGTTTTGTAAAAAGGAATGGTCCAAAATCCCTCCTGACCGTTGTGAAGGTCTGAACTGCAACTACAGAAAACGTTTGGTTGAGGTTAATGCTGCCAAAGGCGTGTCAACCAGTTATTAAATCAAAGGGTTCACATACTCTTCCCACCCGGCACTGTGAATGTTTACACAGTGTGTTCAATAAATACATAAAAACGCATCATTGTTTGTGTGTTATTAGATTAAGTAGACTGTGTTTGTCTATTGTTGTGACTTATAGGAAGATTAGATCAAATTTGATGACCAATTTTTGCAGAAATCCAGGTATTTCCAAAGGGTTCACATACCTTTTCTTGCCACTGTACAACATTATTCATCAACAAAACACTGTGTGTCATGATTTTGTGCTTAAAGGTGTCATGTCTTATTATGTCTGTTCCTGTCCTTTCTCTTCACTCTGTCTCTCTCTGCTGGTCTTATTAGGTTACCTTCTCTGTCTCCTTCTTCAGCTGTTCTACATCTCCCCTAACTAGCTCATTCATCCTTTCCCACCTGTTCTCTCTTTCTCCTCTGATTAGGTCTCTATTTCTCTCTCTGTTCCTGCTACTTTCAGTGTCAGATTCTTGTTTGTGTTTTTCATGCCAGAAGCAAGCTATCGTCTCGTTTGCTTCCACCTTGTCCTATCCTGTCGGAGTCGGCCTGGCAGGTGCATTGACAACGTCGGAAGAGGATTTATGCCATTCCTGTTTTTCATTAAAGAACTCTGTTTTCTGTTAAAACCGCTTTTGGGTCTTCACTCAAGTACATAACAGAAGAATCTGACCAAGAATGGACCCAGCGGCTCCGGACCCTTTTCACTCCGCCGTCGAGATCCAGGGAGCGATGCTAGGCAGACACGAGGAGGAATTGTCTGCTGCTCGACATGCTGTTGAGACCCTGGCCGTCCAAGTCTCCGACCTCACAAGACAGGTTCACCAACTCCACCTCGATCCACCGCCCACTTCCAGGGTTTCCGAGTCTCCGGAGCCCAGGATCAACAACCCGCCGTGTTACTCTGGGGAGCCCACTGAGTGCCGCTCATTCCTCACTCAGTGTGATGTGGTGTTCTCTCTCCAGCCCAACACTTACTCCAGGAGCGCAGCCCGCATCGCCTACGTCATTTCTCTCCTTACCGGACGGGCGCGTGAGTGGGGCACGGCAATCTGGGAGGCGAGGGCTGAGTGTATTAACCAGTATCAGGACTTTAAGGAGGAGATGATACGGGTTTTTGACCGTTCTGTTTTTGGGGAGGAGGCTTCCAGGGCCCTGTCTTCCCTATGTCAGGGGAATCGATCCATAACGGATTATTCTATTGAGTTTCGCACTCTCGCTGCCTCTAGTGACTGGAACGAGCCGGCTTTGCTCGCTCGTTTTCTGGAGGGTCTCCTCGTCGAGGTTAAGGATGAGATCCTCTCCCGGGAGGTTCCTTCCAGTCTGGACTCCTTAATAGCTCTCGCTATTCGCATAGAGCGACGGTTTGATCTTCGTCGCCGAGCTCGTGGAAAGGAGTTCGCGTTCTCCGTTGCTCCCCTCTCCACATCACTGCCACCTGCCGCATCACTGCCACCCTCCTCCGCCGGCTCGGATGCTGAGCCTATGCAGCTGGGGGGTATCCGCATCTCGGCCAAGGAGAAGGAACGGAGAATCACCAATCGCCTCTGTCTCTACTGCGGCTCCGCTGGTCATTTTGTCACCTCATGCCCAGTAAAAGCCAGAGCTCATCAGTAAGAGGAGGGCTACTGGTGAGCGCAACTACTCAGGTCTCTCCTTCAAGATCATGCACTACCTTTCCGGTCCATCTCCGCTGGCCCGGTTCATCTGCTTCCTGCAGTGCCTTGATAGACTCTGGGGCGGAGGGCTGTTTTATGGACGAGACCTGGGCTCGGGAACATGACATTCCTCTCAGACAGTTAGGGGAGCCCACGGCCTTGTTCGCTTTAGATGGTAGTTCTCTCCCCAAGATTCAGCGTGAGACGCTGCCTTTAACCCTCACTGTCTCTGGTAATCATAGCGAAACCATTTCTTTTTTAATTTTTCGTTCACCTTTTACACCTGTTGTTTTGGGTCATCCCTGGCTAGTGCGCCATAACCCTTCTATTAATTGGTCTAGTAATACTATCCTATCCTGGAATGTTTCTTGTCATGTGACCTGTTTAATGTCTGCTATCCCTCCTGTTTCCTCTGTCTCTTCTTCACAGGAGGAGCCTGGCGATTTGACAGGGGTGCCGGAGGAGTATCACGATCTGCGCACGGTGTTCAGTCGTTCCAAGGCCACTTCTCTCCTCCACACCGGTCGTATGACTGTAGTATTGATCTCCTTCCGAGAACTACTCCCCCGGGGTAGATTATACTCTCTGTCGGCTCCCGAACGTAAGGCTCTCGAGGATTATTTGTCTGTTTCGCTCGACGCCGGTACCATAGTCTCCTCCTCCTCTCCCGCCGGAGCGGGGTTTTTTTTTGTTCAGAAGAAGGACGGGTCCCTGCGCCCATGCGTGGATTATCGAGGGCTGAATGACATAACAGTTAAGAATCGTTATCCGCTTCCTCTTATGTCTTCAGCCTTCGAGATCCTGCAGGGAGCCAGGTTTTTCACCAAATTGGACCTTCGTAACGCCTACCATCTCGTGCGCATCAGGGAGGGGGACGAGTGGAAGACGGCGTTTAACACTCCGTTAGGGCACTTTGAATACCGGGTTCTTCCTTTCGGCCTCGTTAACGCTCCAGCTGTCTTTCAGGCACTAGTTAACGACGTCCTGAGAGACATGCTGAACATTTTTGTTTTCGTTTACATGGACGATATCCTGATTTTTTCACCGTCTCTCCCGATTCATGTTCAGCACGTGCGACGCGTCCTCCAGCGCCTTTTGGAGAACTGTCTTTATGTGAAGGCTGAGAAGTGCACTTTTCATGCCGCCTCTGTCCCTTTTCTCGGTTCCGTTATTTCCGCTGAGGGCATTAAGATGGATCCCGCTAAGGTCCAGGCTGTCATTGATTGGCCCGTTCCTAAGTCACGCGTCGAGCTGCAGCGCTTTCTGGGCTTCGCGAATTTCTATCGTCGTTTCATCCGTAATTTCGGTCAGGTGGCAGCTCCCCTCACAGCCCTTACTTCTGTTAAGACGTGCTTTAAGTGGTCCGTTTCCGCCCAGGGAGCTTTTGATCTTCTTAAGAATCGTTTTACATCCGCACCTATTCTTGTTACACCTGACATCTCTAGACAGTTTGTTGTTGAGGTTGACGCGTCAGAGGTGGGCGTGGGAGCCATTCTTTCTCAGCGCTCTCTCTCTGACGGCAAGGTCCATCCTTGCGCGTTTTTCTCTCATCGCTTATCGCCGTCAGAACGTAACTATGATGTTGGTAATCGCGAACTGCTCGCCATCCGCTTAGCCCTAGGCGAATGGCGACAGTGGTTGGAGGGGGCGACCGTTCCTTTTGTCGTTTGGACTGACCATAGGAACCTTGAGTACATTCGTTCAGCCAAACGACTTAATGCGCGTCAGGCTCGTTGGGCTCTGTTTTTCGCTCGTTTCGAGTTTGTTATTTCTTATCGTCCGGGCTCAAAAACACCAAACCTGATGCTTTATCTCGTCTCTTCAGTTCTTCTGAGGTCTCCACCGACCCCGAGGGATTCTCCCTGAGGGGCGTGTTGTCGGGTTGACTGTCTGGGGAATTGAGAGGCAGGTAAAGCAAGCACTCGCTCACACTCCGTCGCCGCGAGCTTGTCCTAGGAACCTTCTGTTCGTTCCCGTTCCTACTCGTCCGGCCGTTCTTCAGTGGGCCCACTCTGCCAAGTTAGCCGGCCACCCCGGCGTTCGGGGTACGCTCGCTTCCATTCGCCAGCGTTTCTGGTGGCCCACTCGGGAACGTGACGCGCGTCGATTTGTCGCTGCTTGTTCGGTCTGCGCGCAGACTAAATCTGGGCACTCTCCTCCTGCCGGCCGTCTCAGACCGCTTCCCATTCCCTCTCGACCGTGGTCTCACATCGCTTTAGATTTTATCACCGGACTGCCTTCATCAGCGGGGAAGACAGTTATTCTTACGGTTGTCGATAGATTCTCTAAGGCGGCTCATTTCATTCCTCTCGCTAAGCTCCCTTCTGCTAAGGAGACGGCTCAGATCATTATCGAGAATGTTTTCCGAATTCATGGCCTTCCGTCAGACGTCGTTTCAGACAGAGGCCCGCAGTTCACGTCTCAATTTTGGAGGGAGTTTTGCCGTTTGATTGGGGCTTCCGTCAGTCTCTCGTCCGGCTTTCATCCCCAGTCTAACGGTCAAGCCGAACAGGCCAATCAGACTGTTGGTCGCATTTTACGCAGTCTTTCTTTTCGTAACCCTGCGTCTTGGTCAGAACAGCTCCCTGGGCAGAGTACGCCCACAACTCGCTTCCTTCGTCTGCTACCGGTCTATCTCCTTTTCAGAGTAGCCTCGGGTACCAGCCTCCGCTGTTCTCATCTCAGCTCGCCGAGTCCTGCGTCCCCTCCGCTCAGGCTTTTGTCCAGCGTTGCGAGCGCACCTGGAAGGGGGTCAGGTCGGCACTTTGCCGTAATAGGGCGCAGACTGTGAGGGCCGCTAATAAGCGTAGGACCAAGAGTCCTAGATATTGTTGCGGTCAGAGAGTATGGCTCTCCACTCAGAACCTTCCCCTTAAGACAGCTTCTCGCAAGTTGGCCCCGCGGTTCATTGGTCCGTTCCGTATTTCTCAGGTCATTAATCCTGTCGCAGTGCGACTTCTTCTCCCGCGCTATCTTCGTCGCGTTCACCCGGTCTTCCATGTCTCCTGTGTTAAGCCCGTTCTTCGCGCCCCCGCTCATCCCTCCCCCCCATCCTTGTCGAGGGCGCACCTATCTACAGGGTTCGTAAGATTTTGGACATGCGCCCTCGGGGCCGTGGTCATCAGTACCTAGTGGATTGGGAGGGGTACGGTCCTGAGGAGAGGAGTTGGGTTCCCTCTCGGGACGTGCTGGACCGTTCGCTGATCGATGATTTCCTCCGTTGCCGCCAGGTTTCCTCCTCGAGTGCGCCAGGAGGCGCTCGGTGAGTGGGGGGGGGTACTGTCATGTCTTATTATGTCTGTTCCTGTCCTTTCTCTTCACTCTGTCTCTCTCTGCTGGTCTTATTAGGTTACCTTCCCTGTCTCCTTCTTCAGCTGTTCTACATCTCCCCTAACTAGCTCATTCATCCTTTCCCACCTGTTCTCTCTTTCTCCTCTGATTAGGTCTCTATTTCTCTCTCTGTTCCTGCTACTTTCAGTGTCAGATTCTTGTTTGTGTTTTTCATGCCAGAAGCAAGCTATCGTCTCGTTTGCTTCCACCTTGTCCTATCCTGTCGGAGTCGGCCTGGCAGGTGCATTGACAACGTCGGAAGAGGATTTATGCCATTCCTGTTTTTTCATTAAAGAACTCTGTTTTCTGTTAAAACCGCTTTTGGGTCTTCACTCAAGTACATAACAAAAGGAATATAACTTTTCTGAAGATGACAGAAAAAGCGTTCCTACCTCTCATAGTGCATCAACATGATTTGAGCATGAGCACGCAGGGCAAAACATAAGTACACACTCTGCTATTACCAGGATGCAGGGATGCAAAATAACAAATCAACATGCTATATTAATATATGAACCTGGTGAAATTCACAAAGTATTTTAATTAACAACTGTTACCCTGGAAACAATCAAATGTATTTCCTTTATCAATATGGAGAAATTGACAGTGGAGTTGGTTAGAGTCTACCATGGACTTCTGACTCCCATGTACACGTTCCCATTGTCAAATAACAAATATAACCGGTAGTGGAATGGCACAATATGTGCATTTTTATGTAAGGCTGTCCTAGTTTTCCACTCAACAATAAATGTCATCAGCCCTTGATTTTATAGAAAAAATGCAATATTTGTCTAAAATAAAATAAAAAAACACATTAGTCAAGGATCCACACTTGACAAGGCAGGTGATATTTGTATTGTCTGTCATTTGGAGGAGATGAGCGGGCAGTTAATCCTTCATTAGCCTGTCCTGGTAGAGTATGGTGTTGTTGAAAACCTGTTATTAGGGTCACTACAGAGGCGATACGCTCACACACCCTCTCTTCCGTCCTGTCCTCTCACATCTAGTCACACTCCATCCCTCGTTTCTCTGTCCTCTGCACCTGGATAGGGGAAGGATGGTGGTGTGAGTGACAGAGAGAGGGAGAGAGCGAGAGCGAGAGTGATGTGTGTGTGTGTGTGTGTGTGTGTGTGTGGTGGGTGGGATGGGGGGGGGGGGTACATAATCAACAGGAGATGGGTGTCAGTGTATCCATTAACTTTTGTATTCTCTCTCTCCTAAGAGGATCTGACAGCCTTGTCCATAGGCTCTCTGCTCACCTGCACTGAGTTCCGGATGTCACACTGATTATTGCATCTTCCTTTAATTAATCGAACAGAAAAACATTGTTTATGAAACTGATTCAACTAGATCTAGTTTCAAAGACATATATTCGCTTTCCAGGACACAGATTAAGTTTAGTCCTAGACTAAAAGCACTTTCAATGGAAAATCACCATTGAGCATGCTTTTTAGTTCAGGACTATATCTGTGTCCGGGAAACCGACTCCTGTATTCATAAAACATTTACGTAGTTATAGCAATAGTGCTTAAAGCTAGACTCTGCAGTTTAAACAATAACAAAGTGCCGCCCTGCCTCTGTTTTGGTACAACACTGAGGGATGGGCCTGGAGAAATGTAACCACTCTCAAATTCGTAGACAGAGCTATGGATGCCAGGACTGACCATCCATAATATCTAAATTATAGTTGTCCACGTTTCGAATCTATACAGTTTTGGTTTGCGTTTACATTGTGTATAAACATTGGAGTAAAACAAGCGTATATTTTGGGTTCTGATGGGGTGCGAGAGTTGATCTAAGCTGGTGACGCATTCATAGTTATATTCTTCAAGAATCAATGGGAATATATCATTAATTTATAAGTCCAAAAATCTATGTAGCGACTAAGGATTCTAGCTTGAAAATTCCATACAGGGAAAACACAGTAAAAAACATTTAAAACACAAAGTTAAACTTCCAGCTGTAATAATGACATTGGGACATGTACTTTCATGAAATTGGGACACTGGGACATGTACTACATGAAAAACGACAATAGTATACTGTAGTCTTACTATATACATTTTTTAAAATTGGGAACTTTACTGCCGTATTCACTGTTGTGTTTTTGCTCAGTGTTTTGGCACAAAAACACTAGTGAATACTGTAGTACTTTCTGTAATGTTTTAGTGGACATTACTGTGGCACAGGGGTTGGAAAGGGTTCAGGGAACAGAACCAAATACCGCAAAATTACAAAACTTTTCAAGGAACAGAAACGGAACCGGGAACAAAAGTGATCGGTACTGTTCCATAACAGAACCAGTATTTTTTAAATCATGGGAACCGGTTAATATCGTTCTTTTACGTTCCAGACATTTTTTTGTACCCCCCCCTCCCCCCCAAAAAACCCACTATGCAAAGCCCTCACTGTCACTTGTCTTTAGCTTAACTTAGTCTGCAGTGTCTACCTGCAAGGTGGAAATCTTTGCCAGTGTGTGTGTGTTTCGGCTAAATGCCCCTTCCTCCAACAAATCATAGGCTACTGTACAAGCATTATTACAAGCATTATTTGTTATTAGCTAGAGAAGAATGGATTAACTTGTTCAATGCTAAGTTAAGGATAGGCCTAGTTTTCACGTTTCACGTTGGATTTAGTAACTACAAAAAGGTAAGACATCTTTTTAATTCTGGTGCCGCTCTGTACACACAAGCTTGTTAGCTAGATAGCTCAAAGAACATTAATAGTTCCTCCATAGAAGGACCTCATATAATTATATGGACCTATTTCAGATAATGCATGTCACAACAAGATGCCCAGTGCTTCAAAACTCCTCCTTAACCCACCCTCTCTCTCTCTCTCTCTCTCTCCACCCGCAAAATGTCATTCGCATCTTGCGCCATACTGTAGGCTACACTTGTCTGTCCGCATGTAAACAAATAGCTTATCTTGCTCTATCCGCACTGGTAGGTGAAGTCATTTAACGAGTTAAATGTAAAAACAAAAATTAATTCACAGGGTAAAAAAGGAACAGAACGGACCGATACAAACTTGTTTTTTTGGGGGGTTCGAACCGGTCAGAACTTTGTTTTACTGGTCGTAAAAGTGGAACGGAATGAAAAAAATGGTGGTTCTGTTCAGAACAAAAAGATTGGGGGAAAAAATGACGGTCCCAGTAGGATTAACTTCAGTGTTTTTGTTTTATAATCTTTTGTTTTATTATCTTTAAAAACAAAATTCTTGGGGGGGATTTCTCATTGAGGAAACTCACTGGACAAACACTAAAATTAGTGATGGGATGATTGATAGCGGAGCTCCGACACTCGGATGCAGTTTCCTAACCACTACTGATTCGACACAACATTTGACAGATGTTGGAATCTCTATTGCACTCCACACTGCCCTTTCCCACCTGGACAAAAGGAACACCTACATGAGAGTGCTATTCATTGACTACAGCTCAGGGTTCAACACCATAGTGCCCTCAAAGCTCATCACTAAACTAAGGACCCTGGGACTCAACACCTCCCTCTGCAACTGGACCCTAGACATCCTGATGGGCCGCCCCCAGGTGGTAAGGGTGGGTAACAACACATCTGCCACGCTGATCCTCAACACGTGGAACCCTCGAGGGTGGCGTGCTCAGTCCCCTCCTGTACTCCCTGTTCACCCATGACTGCATGGCCAAACACGACTCCAACACCATCATTAAGTTTGCCGATGACACAACAGTGGTAGGCCTGATCACCGGCAACAATGAGATCTGGCAGTGTGGTGCCAGGATAACAACCTCTCTCTCAACATGATCAAGACAAAGGAGATGATCGTGGACTACAGGAAAAGGCGGGCCAATCATGCCCCATTCTCATCAACGGGGCTGTAGTGGAGCAGGTTGAGAGCTTCAAGTTCCTTGGTGTCCACATCACCAATGAACTATCATGGTCCAAACACACCAAGGCAGTCGTGAAGAGGGAAGGATAACACATATTCCCCCTCAGGAGACTGAAAAGATTTGGCATGGGTCCTCAAATCCTTAAGAAGTCCTACAGCTGCACTATCGAGCGCATCCCGACTGGTTGCGTCACCACCTGGTATGACAACTGCTTGGCTTTCGACCGCAAGGTGCTACAGAGGGTAGTGTGTACGCCCAGTACATCACTGGGGCCAAGCTTTCTGCCATCCAGGTCCTAAAAATGGTCAAAGACTCAGCCAACTTAGTCACAAACGAGGTATAGTGACGCAAGTTACTTACCTTATGACACAGACAGCTTCATCGACAAAGACAGGTAAGGGGCCTCCCGAGTGGCACAGCTGTTTAAGGCACTGCATCACATCACTAGAGGCGTAACTACAGGTCCGGGTTCAATCCCGGGCTGTGTCGCAGCCTGACCACGACCGGGAGACCCATTAGGCAGCGCACAATTGGCCCAGCATTGCCTGGGTTAGTGGAGGGTTTGGTCAGCTGGGATGTCCTTGTCCCATCGCGCTCTTGCGACTCCTTGTTACGGCCAGGTGCATGCACGCTGACTTCGGTCGCCAGCTGTACAGTGTTTGACACATTGGTGCTGCTGGTTAAGTGAGCAGTGTGTCAAGAAGCAGTGCGGCTTGGCAGGGTCCTGTTTTGGAGGACGCATGGCTCTCAACCTTCACCTCTCCCAAGTCCATACCTGGCTTGATAGAATAGTGGGCTTATTCCCCAGGCAAAGCAGATTATTTTGGTTAAGAAGTGCATTAGCAAAAAGCTTTGTCCTTTCTTTCGAACAAAATGCAATTTACCACTTGGCTGTCTATTATATCACCCTGTCACAGGACCTCCCAGTCAACACCACCTCATAACATTGCCTGCTGCAGTTGCTCAAGAGATGTCCAGTTTGCAGCAGAACATGCAGCATAGGGAAGACCAGCAAGAGAGCCCTCATCAGAATCATGCAGACATGCTCTCGCTGTGAACATTCCTATGAATGGAACAGTCAGCCACATGTTAGCAAGTTTCCGGCCATCAACCTTCACCTGTCAGCGGCAACAGCTTTCACAGGCTCATCATTTGTACAAATACAGAAGGTAACCCACTTAACTACATTTGATAACCCAATTGTGAAACATCATTTATGTAAACTTACATTATTTGATGCTCATTTTCTACTTCTTAGATGCATATAATGCCGAGGGAATAGCCTAGCCTGATGGAACTAGGTGGAATAGCCTAGCCTGTTCACCATTCTATTTTACTTAACATTTTATGATATCTGAAGTGAAATTGAAAGGTGAACACAGCAATCAGGTTGGTTCTAAGGCTAACCATATCCACCATTGATAATATAATCAGTGCTCTCTGAGTGTGTGTGTGTGTGTGTGTGTGTGTGTGTGTGTGTGTGTGTGTGTGTGTGTGTGTGTGTGTGTGTGTGTGTGTGTGTGTGTGTGTGTGTGTGTGTGTGTGTGTGTGTGTGTGTGTGTGTGTGTGCGTGTGTGTGCGTGTGTGTGTGCTTGTGCGTGTGTGTGTGTGTGAGAGAGAGAGAGAGAGAGAGAGAGAGAGAGACCTGCATCTTTGATGAGGGTCCAGGAGCTGATCAACGCTGCTGTCCCCATCAATGGGTTTCTGGCAAAGACTTCACCTCCAGCCTCACCTCTTGCCAGCTCACCAACGGTCGTCGATGGGGAGAACAGAATTAGGTAGGTTTTGTTTGACCTGTCAAACTCCAACATAGTACCTGTTTGTGTGTCAGATGTTACCTATCCTAACTGTCATTGTTGATACAACAGTGACTTTGTGTGTATGTGTTCACAGAAGCATGTATGGAGACTTGCAAAATGATGTGATGAAGTCAACTGACAGAAGGGCTTGATATTGATGTCTCTGATTGGAGAGAGACCTGGCAATCGGCACAACATTTTTACGAGACACCAGTTTGACTTGTCTTGACTTTTTTCATTATTGAATTGAATGGTATGAGTCAATATAGGGAGGGAGAACCCCTGTGTATTCTTCACCAGGATCAGGGAACTCCTGTTGTATATGGGACACCAGGAGGGTAAAACCACTCTGACATGTTTGCCAAGGTGGCCCCATTACCATCAGACAAAATGCCAATAGACACAGTAACTGTATCAGCTGGGAATGACAATGAAAGATGAACTGTGCACGTTGTTAAAATAGCAGATGACTGCTTCTATGCTTCTATGCTCTATTATGTAAAGGGTTGTTTATTCTTCATGGACCTGTTGCTACTTTTGAAAGTTTTCAAAAACAAGTTTAGAAAATCGTCATAAATTCAGCAATTGCATTCTCATATTACTATGTAGGCTACTGACCTATTCAAAGCTTATTCCAGCATCTCTCCATTCATCTCCTGTTTCAGCCTCCAGTATTTATGCTGCAGTAGTTTATGTGTTGGGGGGCTCGGGTCAGTCTGTTATATCTGGAGTATTTCTCCTGTCTTATCCGGTGTCCTGTGTGAATTTAAGTATGCTGTCTCTAATTCTCTCTTTCTCTCTTTCTTTCTCTCTCTCGGAGGACCTAAGCTTTAGGACCATGCCTTAGGACTACCTGACATGATGACTCCTTGCTGTCCCCAGTGATCGGCTATGAAAAGCCAACTGACATTTACTCCTGAGGTGCTGACATGTTGCACCCTCGACAACTACTGTGATTATTATTATTTGACCATGCTGGTCATTTATGAACATTTGAACATCTTGGCCATGTTCTGTTATAATCTCCACCCGGTACAGCCAGCAGAGGACTGGCCACCCCTCATAGCCTGGTTCCTCTCTAGTTTTCATCCTAGGCTTTGGCCTTTCTAGGGAGTTTTTCCAAGCCACTGTGCTTCTACAGCTGCATTGATTGAAGTTCCCTTTAAACACCAACCTCTACTGGGTACCTTAATTACCCATTTAGTTTGAATCACCTGAACAGTTGCTCAGCAGGTGGGGACAGGGATTTGGGATCAGACACCAACATAGGCACAAGATTGAATCCTGGCTATGGTTTATTTTTTTATATCAGTGAAACCACATTATCTTGCTAAATGTGTTTAATTTAGTGTCTACAGGATTTTGTGTCTTCAACAACCCAAGTAATACCACGGATGCACAGTTTAAAATGAATTGTTAACCTGCCAGCTAAAAGGATAAGTAGGATGTGAACCCAACCTTCTAACTAAATGTAGTGTACCAACGCTCACACCTATCCAAAGTACCATGATGTTTTGATGACTGCAATGAGAAAACAAGTCTATGTAAACCAGAGTATGTGAGCAAATATGGGCAGTCGGAACTCTTGCTCACAGCACAGCACTGCTCCTGTGCTCTGCGAAAAATTGCTTGTTGCTCACAGGAAATAAAAACTACGGTCCAAATTCGCTCTATTCATTAAAATCACAATTTAACCAACACCCATCGATTTTTGTGACTATTTGGACCAACCATTCGAAGTATTGAAACCAAACCATATGATTTGAATGAAAATATTTTTTATGAACATGAAAAGCTGAAAGTAAGAAGCGCTAATCATTTAAAAGATTGTGCTCGTGATGATCAAAGCTCAAAATTGGAGAGGCCGAGAAGGCAGATGCTCCATCCTTTGGGATCTCGCTCTGCTCCTCCCTCCACTCCAGCTCCGCTCACATACTCTGATATAAACATCAAACATGCTGATATTTATTCCATTGCATTGTGTTACAAGCTCAGAGCAATTAGCAATTTCTCAGAAAAAAGGGTAAAAGTAAAAAAAAGTGGATGCAATCTGGTATGAAGTATCTGGGGATTATATTGACATCAGAGTTGAATAAAATAGTGGGCCATCAATATGCTTCCAGTTCTGCAAAAAATAAATGGACAAGGGAAAGTTGTGAAATCTTAGTTTATGGGGGAAAATGTTTTCAATTAAAACAGATGGTTGTTCCTAAATTGAACTATAATTCAATGATGCTACCGACATGCATTCCATCATACATGTTCAAGCAGTGTAATGGTATTGTTAAGATATTATATGGTCAGGAAAAAAAACATGCATCAGTATGCAGAAAATCCATACCCCTAAAGAAAGACAAGGGCCTCCCAGATGTGAAACTGTACAATGTGGCTTTTGAGCTGTCCAGAATGGCTAAGCACTGAGGAGAGAGGGGGCTGGGGAGAGATTGGACAGTAGTTTGACAGCTCCTTTGGACCATTACATATTCTATCCCAACAAAGAGCCAATAGTACAGATCTTCAGGGCATCAATTCTATGCCATTCTAGGGCATTGTGGTTGTCAATACATCAAAGGATTAAAGAGTCTCCACATAGACAAATATACAATATGGTTCTGTATGATATAATCCTGCTATTTGTGTGGGGAAACTGTCAATAATGTGGGGAAAAAATGGATAAGAGAAAGGTTCATACTTTGGGAGACGTTGAAGAAGAAATGGGGAATAAATATAACCTTTGTGATATTGACCTATGGAGATATATGCAAATGAAAAGCTGTGTGTCAACACTAGGTGGTGCCATTATGAAAAAGGCAATAATGTAGAATATTTATTTTCTCCACCACGCTCTGTACAATCAGATTCTTAATTTTGCGAAATGCTGTTAAAGTAAAAAAACTTGAGAATTGTGTGGCAAAGGGATTTACAATGTGAGCTACATACTGTAAGAAGACATGGATGTATATTATTTCAAATATTTGGCAAGATGTCAGACAACCCAAGGGAAAAAGTATACAATTTAAAGTTTTTCAATTCAAAGGTTACATAGGATGGGTTTATCACAGGATGATGTGTGTTGGCGATATGAAGGGGCAAAAGGAACTGTCCTTCATGCACTGTGGGAATGCCCAGATGTGCGCCCCCTATGGGACAAAGAATTACAGTGCATGGGAGATGGCATTGGATTGTACCTTGGTCACCATGGCTGTCTGTTGAGTAACAAGTCTAAAACAAGGGGGATTTAAAATATGATGTTTTAGGTATTGTATCAGTTCAAAGGCTGGTCCTGAAACATTGGAAAAGCTCTCATGAGCCCATGTTCACAGAGTGGATGAATATATTGACAAAAACAACAGTGGATTAAATCATGTTAGAAAAAGGCTGGGGACAAATAATAAAAACTCCCAAAAGATATCGGAATGATTCTTGAGTTTCCTTAATGGCACATAAAATAATAACATGGCCATGAAATAGCATATAATTTACCAGGAAGAAAATGTCCCTATGTATTTGTGTTTTTGTTTTGTGTAATGCGTTGGTTGTTTTGTGTTAAAGATGCTTGAAAAAAAATGGACTCAGTTGAGTTGAAGAGGGCCTGATACAGATTGTTAGGAAACCAACTGCATAGTAAAGGTTGTATAAATCCCCAGTGAATATCTATGTGTGTAATCCTCTGCAGTACGCCTCAGCTACAGGCCACCTCCTGCTGAGCAGCGACTGGGTGCAAGAAAAGAAGCCACACTCAACAAAACACTCACCCACGTCCTCGCACAATACCCCAAGCAATTAAGATAAATTCTGTAATGATTTTGTTACTTCATCTTCAGTTTCATTTAACAGCAGGGTAAAAAAAGGGAAATTGTGTGCTTACGGCCTAATTGTACAGTCAATAGGATAAAAAGCATGAAAAGATTTTGAAAAATCCTACAAAGAGATTGGAACTTGAAGGCAGGGTAATAGTGAAGAAGGCATGTTTAGTATTTATGCACATGGGAGATGAAAAGAGGGACTTTCAAGACATTGCCATTACTCAGCATGAAAAGTAGGGCATACAGGAAAAATGTGTGTTAGTTATTGTTCTTAACTGTGCTCTCTCTCTCTCTTTATCTGTCTCTCTCTCTCTCTCTCTCTCTCTCTCTCTCTCCCTCCCTCCCTCTTGTGTGTGTGTGTGTGTGTGTGTGTGCGTGCGTGTGCGTGTGTGTGTGAGAGAGAGAGAGAGAGAGAGAGAGAGAGAGGTGTGTATGTGAGAATGAGAGAAGGGAATATCTAACCTCTGTGTGTACTGGATGTGTGTGTGGATGTGTATGTGCACTTGCACGAAGGTGTGTTGGTTTCTTTTTTGTCCACGCTGCACACACACCTTATCAGCAGCCCTAAACCAAATGGTATTGATAAATGTAGGTAGGCTATAATCACTTGCCAATGTACCATTTAGGAAGCCTCTATACCAAAACAGCATATTTGGATACAGCTTCAAGTAAGGCCTAATCACACCAAAAGTTCACATTTCCACATCTGCATAACAGCTCAGTAAAGCTTACCAAAATGTTGGGGAAATGTGTGGAACTTTTCCTTGATAATGCCTGACGAACAATACATATTATTAGTTGACATAATCGTCTTTTATTGAGCTGCACCAAGTTCATCAATCTAACTACTGTGTTGAATATTCATTATCAGTGAAGTTATTATGATAAACAGTTTTATATAAACGTCGAGCAAGCAATTTTATTTTATTTTATTAAATGCAGTATAGATCATCATTTTATTATGTCTAGGAAATGGGAAATTAACACGTCGCTTGCTTTTGACGTATTCGCACGATGTGCTTATTTTTAGTCCTGACCGATTTATCTGAAAAAATATCTATGAGCTTTTGTGAAAAATAACAGAAGTGATTTGCAAATACTAGTGCATTAAACCCCCCAAAATGTATTTCACATAACTACAACAATAAACATAGTTAAATTCCTATAAATCAAGCTGTTGTACAGAACTCAAGACTTCAACACCCATAATGCATATGGGCTTTAGTTTAATCGAAACTATAAACAAGTGACGGGTTGAGAGGTCGAAGCGAGAAACCGGTTGAATGACAGCACGGCTGTACGTTTGGCTGTGATTAAGGTAAAACATCTTACCGACATACAAAGTACTGGTTTTCAGTTATCCGATAGCTAGTTATGAATTATATTATTTCACCTCACGTATATGTTTGTTAGAACAGGGTTCGCTGTCTTGTTCCCCGCATGTTACAAAACGTCTTGCATAAGTGAATGCCATACTCTGCGTCTCACCACAACCACTGTTCCATTATATTACACAGGAACCGATACTGGAAGTATTGAAATGTTCATTGATGTACTCGATAGACTATATAGCTGTGGCTCAGGTTGGTGCTGCAGTCATTTTCTGCGTGACTGTGACCAGTGATGTAGCTAGTGGTAAAAAAAGGTTAGTAAATTATCACCTCGAGATAAAAACGAACAACTACCGATATAAACCAAGACATCACTTTTTTATTTTTTATTGTTTGATTGCACGGATATTTTTTTGTTGTTGCTGTGTATGTGTTGCTTTACTGTCCAAATCAAATGCCTGGATAGCCTCTCTGTCTGCTTGTTTTTGCTCTTGCTTTGCTTACTGCATTACAGCCTGCCTCTGCTTCACCAGCCTGGTCTCAGAGCATTTTGTATTATTCTGTATGTAAATCCGAGCCACTCCATTTAGTATGATATGCTACGTTTCGTATGGTATGTATTAATTTGTGGATGTCCGTCACCCATTTTGTATGTTACGAATTGCAATTTGTATTATGTTACAGTATTCTGTTACAAATTTGCAAATTGTATGGTATGTTACAAATTCTAGCTAGGTGGCTAACGTTAGCCTACCAGACGAGTTAAATAACTTCTATGCTCGCTTTCAAGGCAAGTAACACTGAAACATGCATGTTCCGGACAACTGTGTGATCACGCTCTCCGCAGCAGATGCGAGTAAGACCTTTAAAACAGGTCAACATTCACAAGGCCAGATGGATTACCAGGACGTGTACACTGAGCATGCGCTGACCAACGGACATTTTCAAGCTGTCCCTGACTGAATCTGTATTACCAACATGTTTCAAGCAGACCACCATAGTCCCTGTGCCCAAGAACACTAAGTTAACCTGCCAAAATGACTACTGACCCATAGCATGACTACGACCCGCAGCATCTGTAGCCATGAAGTGCTTTGAAAGGCTGGTCATGGCTCACATCAACACCATTATCCCAGAAAACCAAGACCCACTTTGCAAACCTCCCCAACAGATCCACAGATGATGCAATCTCTATTGCATTCCACACTGCCTTTCCCACCTGGACAAAAGGAACACCTATGTGAGAATGCTATTAATTGACTACAGCTCAGCTTTCAACACCATAGTGCCCTCAAAGCTCATCACTAAGCTAAAGACCCAGGGACTAAACACCTCCCTCTGCAACTGGATCCTGGACATCCTGACGGCCGCCCCCAGGTGGTGAGGGTAAGTAATAACACATCTGCCACGCTGATCCTCAACAAGGGGGCCCCTCAGGGGTGCCTGCTCAGTTCCCTCCTGTACTCCCTGTTCACTCATGACTGCATCTCCAGGCAAGACTCCAACACCGTTAAGTTTGCCGATGACACAACAATATGACCGCCTATAGGGAGGAGTTCAGAGACCTAGCAGTGTGTTGCCAGGATAACAACCTCGACCTCAATGTGATCAAGACAAATTAGATGATTGTGGACTACTGGAAAAGGATGACTGAGCATGCCCCCATTCCCATTGACAGGGCTGTAGGGGAGCAGGTTGAGTGCTTCAAGTTCCTTGGTGTCCACATCACCAACAAACTGTCATGGTCCCAACATACCAAGACAGTCAAAGAGGGCACGACAAAACCTATTCCCCCACAGGATATTGAGAAGATTTGGCATGGGTCCACAGATCCTCAAAAGGTTCTACAGCTGCACCATCGAGAGCATCCTGACTGGTTGCGTCACTGCCTAGTCACTGCCTGTCACTGCAACTGGTCGGCCTTTGACCGCAAGGCACTACAGAGGTTAGTGCGTACGGCCATGTTCATCACTGAGGCCAAGCTTCCTGCCATCCAGGACCTTTATACCAGGCGGTGTCAGAGGAAGGCCCTAAAAATTGTCAGACTCCAGCCACTCTGGTCATAGACTGTTCTGTCTGCTTACACATGGCAAGCGGTACTGGATCGCAAAATCTATGTCCGAAAGGCTTCTTTACAGCTTCTACCCCCAAGCCACAAGATAGAGTTCCTCTGTCCAGTGTCTGTGTTCTTTTGCCCATCTTTTCTTTTTATTGGCTAGTCTGAGATATTTTTCTTTGCAACTCTGCCTAGAAGGCCAGGGTAGCCTAGTGGTTAGTGTGTTGGACTAGTAACCAGAAGGTTGCAAGTTCAAATCTGTCGTTCTGCCCCTGAACAGGCAGTTAACCCACTGTTCCTAGGCTGTCATTGAAAATAAGAATTTGTTCTTAACTGAATTGCCTAGTAAAATAAAAATAAATCCCGGAGTTGCCTCTTCACTGTTGACTTTGAGACTGGTGTTTTGCAGGTACTATTTAATGAAGGTGCCAGTTGAGGTGTCTGTTTCTCAAACTTGACACTCTAATGTACTTGTCCTCTTGCTCAGTTGTGCACCGGGGCCTCTCACTCTTTCTATTCTGGTTACAGCCAGTTTGCGCTGTTCTGTGAAGGGAGTAGTACACAGCGTTGTACGAGATCTTCAGGTTCTTGGCAATTTCTCGCATGGAATAGCCTTCTATTCTAAGAACAAGAATAGACTGACAAGTTTAAAAAGTGAGTACTATGTTTCTGGCCATTTTTGAGCCTGTAATCGAACCCACAAATGCTGATGCTCCAGATACTGAACTCGTCTAAAGATGGCCAGTTTTATTGCTTTTTTAATCAAAAACAAGTTTTCAGCTGTGCTAACATAATTGCAAAAGGGTTTTCTAATGAACAATTAGCCTTTTTAAGATTATAAACTTGGATTAGCTAACACAACGTGCCATTGGAACACAGGAGTGATGGTTGCTGGTGATGGGCCTCTGTACGCCTGTGAAGATATTGTCGCCGTTTCCAGCTACAATAGTGATTTACAAAATTAACAGTGTCTGAACTGTATTTCTGATCATTTTGATGCTATTTTAATGGGAAAAAATGTGCTTTTCAAAAACAAGGACATTTCAGAGTGACCCCAAACATCTATGTGTACATGCATACAGTTGAAGTAAGAAGTTTACATACACCTTAGCCAAATACATTTAAACTCACAATTCCTGACATTTTAATCCTATTAAAAATTCCCGGTCTTAGGTCAGTTAGGATCCCCACTTTATTTTAAGAATGTGAAATGTCAGAAAAATTGTAGAGATTTATTTCAGCTTGTATTTATTTCATCACATTCCAAGTGTGTCAGAAGTTTACATGCACTCAATTAGTACTTGGTAGCATTGCCTTTTAAATTGTTTAACTTGGGTCAAATGTTTCAGGTAGCCCTCAAAAAGATCTCCACAATAAGTTGGGTAAATGTTGGCCCATTCCTCCTTCAGAGCTGGTGTAATTGAGTCAGGTTTGTAGGCCTCCTTGCTCGCACATGCTTTTTTTCCCTTTCAGTTCTGCCCACACATTTTCTATAGGTTTGAGGTCAGGGCTTTGTGTTGGCCACTCCAATACCTTGACTCTGTCCTTAAGCCATTTTATCACAGCTTTAGAAGTATGCTTGGGGTCATTGTCCATTTGGAAGACCCATTTGCGACCAAGCTTTAAATTCCTGACTGATGTCTTGAGATGTTGCTTCAATATATCCACATCATTTTCCATCCTCATGAAGCCATCTATTTTGTGAAGTGCACCAGTCCCTCCTGCAGCAAAGCACCCCCACAACATGCCGCCACCCCCATGCTTCACGGTTGGGATGGTGTTCTTTGGCTTGCAATCCTCCTCCAAACATAATGATGGTCATTATGGCCAAGCATTTCTATTTTTGTTTCATCAGACCAGAGGACATTTCTCCAAAAAAGTACGACCTTTGTCCCCATGAGCAGTTGCAAACCGTAGACTGGCTTTTTATGGCGGTTTTGAAGCAGTGGCTTCTTCCTTGCTGAGCGGCCTTTCAGGTTGTGTGGGTAAATATACTTTTGTACCGGTTTCCTCCTGCATCTTCACAAGGTTCTTTGCTGTTGTTCTGGGATTGATACACTTTTCGCACCAAATTACGTTCATCTCTAGGATACAGAACGCCTCTCCTTCATAAGCGGTATGATGGCACGTGGTCCCATGGTGTTTATACTTGCATACTATTGTTTGTACAGATGAAGGTGGTACCTTTAGGCGTTTGGAAATTGCTCCCGTGGATGAACCAGACTTGGAGAGGTCTACAATTTGTTTTCTGTGGTCGTGGCTGATTTCTTTTGATTTTCCCATGATGTCAAGCAAAGAGGCACTGAGTTTGAAGTTAGGCCTTGAAATACATCCACAGGTACACCTCAAATTGACTGAAAAGATGTCAATTAGCCTATCAGAAGCTTCTAAAGCCATGATCATTTTCTGGAATTTTCCAAGTTGTTCAAAGGCACAGTCCACTTTGTATGTAAACTTCTGACCCACTGGAATTGTGATACAGTGAAATAATCTGTCTGTAAACAATTGTTGGAAAAATGACTTGTCATGCCCAAAGTAGATGTCCTAACCGACTTGCCAAAACTATAGGTTGTTAACAAGGAATTTGTGAAGTGGTTGAAAAATGAGTTTTAATGACTCCAACCGAAGTGTATGTAAACTTCTGACTTCAACCGTGTTACAGTGGGGCAAAAAAAGTATTTAGTCAGCCACCAATTGTGCAAGTTCTCCCACTTAAAAAGATGAGGCCCGTAATGCTCAACATAGGTACACTTCAACTATGACAGACACAATGAGAAAAAAAATAATCCAGAAAATCACATTGTAGGATTTTAATGAATTTATTTGCAAATTATGGTGGAAAATAAGTATTTGGTCAATAACAAAAGTTGATCTCAATACTTTGTTATATACCCTTTGTTGGCAAACGTTTTCTGTAAGTCTTCACAAGGTTTTTAAACACTGTTGCTGGTATTTTGGCCCATTCCTCCATGCAGATCTCCTCTAGAGCAGTGATGTTTTGGGGCTGTTGCTGGGCAACACGGACTTTCAACTCCCTCCAAAGATTTTCTATGGGGTTGAGATCTGGAGACTGGCTAGGCCACTCCAAGACCTTGAAATGTTTCTTACGAAGCCACACCTTCGTTGCCAGGGCGGTGTGTTTGGGATCATTGTCATGCTGAAAGACCCAGCCACGTTTCATCTTCAATGCCCTTGCTGATGGAAGTTTTTCACTCAAAATCTCACGATACATGACCCCATTCATTCTTTCCTTTACATGGATCAGTCGTCCTGGTCCCTTTGCAGAAAAACAGCCCCAAAGCATGATGTTTCCACCCCCATGCTTCACAGTAGGTATGGTGTTCTTTGGATGCAACTCACCATTCTTTGTCCTCCAAACACGACGAGTTGAGTTTTTACCAAAAAGTTATATTTTGGTTTCATCTGACCATATGACATTCTCCCACTCTTCTTCTGGATCATCCAAATGCTCTCTAGCAAACTTCAGACGGGCCTGGACATGTACTGGCTTAAGCAGGGGGACACGTCTGGCACTGCAGGATTTGAGTCCCTGGCGGCGTAGTGTGTTACTGATGGTAGGTTGTGTTACTTTGGTCCCAGCTCTCTGCAGGTCATTCACGAGGTCCCCCCGTGTGGTTCTGGGATTTTTGCCCGCCGTTCTTGTGATCATTTTGACCCCACAGGGTGAGATCTTGCGTGGAGCCCCAGATCGAGGGAGATTATCAGTGGTCTTGTATGTCTTCCATTTCCTAATAATTGCTCCCACAGTTGATTTCTTCTAAACAATCTGCGTACCTATTGAATGAATGAATATCGGCATGAAACTGATTTCAGATCAATGATTGGTATGCAGATGCTGCATGGATGTTTCACCGTTAACTGTACAGAACTAATATAATGACAAACGCAAGAGTTCTGCTGACCACACCCCCTTGGTTTGAAGCAATTGAAATGGTAAAACCAGCCTATTTCCCAGAGACATGCAATTTCACCCTTGAGGAGGTAGATAATGTGTTGATTTCCCTACCAAACAAGGCAAGTGAATCCGATGGTGTCACTTATGAGGTTTTTTAAAGGCCACACGGCCCCAGTCCTCCCATGCCCTCATGCATATCTTCAATGCCTGTCTGATTAATGGAAAGGTACCCGATTCATGTCTGGGTGCTCTTATCCACGGAATACTAAAAAACATTCAATGTTCCAGATGATCCATCTATACTGAACAATAATATAAACACAACGATTTCAAAGATTTGACTGAATTACAGTTCATAGAAGGGAAGTGTGATCCCGCAGGGGAAGAAGCTGAGTGTGGAGTTCCTGGGCTGGCGTTGTTACAACGTGGCCTGTGGTTACGGGGCCAGTTGGACGTACTGCCAATTTCTCTAAAGTGACATTGGAGTTGGGCTATAGTAGAGAAATGAACATTACTTTCTCTGGCAACAGCTCTGTTGGACATTCCTGCAGTCCGCATGCCAATTGCACTCTCCCTCAACTTGAGTTATCTGTGGCATTGGGTTGACACAACTGGCCTTTTATTGTCCCCAGCACAATGTGCACCTGTAATGATCATGCTGTTTTATCAGATTCTTGTTATGCCATACATGTCCGGTGGATGGATTATCTTGGCAAAGGAGAAATGTGCACAAGAAAAGAAATAAGCTTTTTTTAAAAAGGGACCAACACGAAACATGTTGCATTTTATATTTTTGTTCTGTATACATGGAGAGACAATTCCCTCTTTCCCTTTGTAAAGTGTTCATGAAATGCTTGCTCGCCCACATACTACCATGGCTGTTAGATTCAGGCATTCTCTCCCAAACAAAAGGCATATACAGACACAGACGGCATGAATGAGCATGTTTTCTGCATAAAAACTGGAATTGCTGTCTCAAAGCATGAACTGATAAGCCCCCAACACTAGTGTTCTCTCTGCATGAAACATACAGCTATCATGAATGTAAGTTAAATGTTGCTAGCGGGGGGGGCTTGTCCATGAGTATTCAACCAGACTTGAAATTATTGACATTTCCCCTCTGCCTGTGGCCATGAAGCTAGATGCTGTGAGATCGGTGGTCTAGCAAAGATTCAACATCTGCTTGCCAATGTGCTTATACCAAGTAGGTTCTGAGTGAAATTAATAACAAAATCATTCAAGTGGTGAGAAAGTGGCTATGCTTAAACACACACCACACGTGACGTTCTACTGCTACCAGACTGACTCACCTGTTGAACATGCTCAACAGAAACGATGTGCCAGTTTGGGACTTAGCCAGAGCCTCCCTCCTCCTGGACCAACAGAAGTGGAATGTGCCACTGACAATGAGGACAACTTCCTGGGCTTCAGGAGGAACCCCAATTGGACACTTGTGCTGCTGCCTTTGGAGTCTGGTCAGACTGGCCGGACCCGTGCAACCGGAGCTCAGATGGGCATGGACTGATACGCAAACTGAGCCAGTGACTGCCTCTGATGCAGTTGTGGCAGACCCCTGTGTTGTGGAGGCTTCTTGTCACCCATGACGGAACATCTCCTCCTACATCAAGGAAAACACTCCTCGGTATCAGACGGATGCAGCTATGGCAACACTGGCCTAAGTATGCAGCTGCAACTTGCAGCTCCAGACTGCTGACACCTCTGTCTCCCATTCCATGTATTGTACCAGAATGCTGCCATTGGCGAGGACATTCTCACCTCTACTGTTAAGCTGATACTGCAATTTCAACAAACAAAATATAACCTAGCACTCTTGTACCCTGCAAACCATGACCTATTTTGTGTTCTTCATGAGTCAAATGCAATGGAGTTTGTTTCCCTTGTTGTGAATGGTTACTGTTCATACAGTGTTTTGTACATTGTTAGACATGACTGCCTTGTCGACCTGATAGACAGCGAGGTGAGACGGGTAGTCTCACCAACAGCACACATTTATAAATATTCTTGTGTTTAAGAGGATGGTTTGATGTTGCTGATGTGTTTTCCTGTGTGCCAAATATGCCAGAGGGAGGTGCTCATTTGATGGCTGCATGGAGCAGGTCTCTGCCGACAAGTTTCTTAAATGCCAGCCCCTTGTGGCACACTTGGACAGCCTCGGGTGTAGGTGCAAGCTGGTTGCACAGATATTTGGACACGTACATTGGCTGACAGTGTGTGGCCTCCAGATTGCGGGGCTACCAAAAACTAGGGCTGCTCTATTTCGTCTTTTGTGGGAACCCTAGCTGTTTGGAGAAGGTGGTGCTTTTTGTACCCTTGACTGCTATGCATACAGGGACATTTGGAATGTTTTGGATCCTTTTAAAAAAATATAAATTTTAGTAATGGATTCAAATAAAGTATTTAAAATGTGCGTGCACAACATAAGCTTGTCATCATGCTTGTGTGTCTTCCATATATCACTCAATGCCAGCCTGCGTGTGCTCATTCTAAGTATGACAGTGGTGACTATTGCACTGGAGTTAAAGAAATCTATGATTTAAATGCAGACGCTGCTACATTCAGTGACTGTATTGAAGACTGTCCTCTTCAAGCAACAGTAGTTAAATACTTGAGTATTATATAATATTTAGAAACACTACTTTGCATCCTGTTATCTCTCCCCACAGTCTTTTTAAAAGCTACTTTAATGAATGTAACCTTTACTGTTTGAAACTTTTGTACACGCTATTTGTTTATTAGTTGAAGGTTTGAAAGTGCAAAGAGTTTGGAAATGGTTTATATACAGTAAACACTGAACAAAAATAAATGCAACAATTTCAAATATTATATTGAGTTACAGTTCATATGAGAATAATACATTTTTCGATTGACTGAATCTATGGATTTGACATGACTGGGAAAACAGATGCATAAAATGGGCCTCAGAATCTCATCACGGTATTTCTGTGTGTTCAAATTTCCATTGATAAAATGCAATTGTGTTCGTTGTCTGTAGCTTTTGCCTGCCCATACCATAACCCCACCATGGGGCACTCTGTTCACAACGTTGATAATCCGCAATCCGCTAGCCCACACGATGCAATACAAGTGGTCTGCGGCTGTGAGGCCGGTTGTACAAACTGCCAAATTTTCCGAAATGATGTTGGAGGCAGCTTATGGTAGAGAAATTAACATTCAGTTCTTTGGCAACCGCTTTGGTGAACATTCCTGCAGTCAGCATGCCAATTGCACGCTCCCTCAAGTTGAGACGTCTGTTGCGTTGTGTGACAACACACATTTTCGAGAGACCTTTTATCATCCCAAGCACAAGGGGCACCTGTGTATTGATCATGCTGTTTAATCAGCTTCTTGATATGACACAACTGTCAGGTGGCTGGATTATCTTGGCAAAGGATAAATGCTCACTAACAGGGAGGTAAAACAAATTTGCTTTTCGTATGTTAGGAACATTTCTGGGTTCTTTTTTATTTCAGCTCATGGGACCAACACTTTACATGTTGCATTTATACTTTTGTTCAATGTGTACTTCATCAACTTTATTTCTTTATTATTAGTTGAGTATACCAGAGTGTAATGTTGTTGGACCATATTTTCCTCGCTCCCCCAGTGCCTCCAATGGCTGGCCGGCTGCTGAAAGTGTCGTCTGTTGCAACGGCAGTGGTGGCGTCGTCAGGCTTCTACCTCTACTACAACAACAAAAAACTGGACCCCAATGACATCAGCCTGGTCCGCTTCGGGCGGGCCGCAGCTACGGTCAGTACACAACCACACAGACCCTACTGTAGAGCCACAGCACATAACCATGAGTACACAAACACATCCGTCTGGTCAGTATAGTATACCAACCACACAAACTAGGGTTGTAACGGTACATGTATTCGTACCGGACCGCTCTATATGGGGACTTCGGTTTATGCATAGAAAAGAACTAGACCTGTAGGTTATGTCTCCGCGGCAGTGTATGCCTCTTGAGCGAATCTGAGCTGAAAAAATATTTAAGGTCTATTCAGTTAAAACAAATAGAACCTACGCGCACGTTGCAATTAAATTCCAATCTTAATTGGCTCATTTCAAATTATCCTTTTGTGAAGAGCAGCCGGGAACTAGTTCTGTACAATGGTGAGTGGTAGGGTCGATTAGCCAATGGCATTCTCCATTGTTTAAATCTCCAGTTTGGGAACAATTTGGCTTCCAAGTATATGACAATGGGGATGGACAGAGACTTTTGCCACTGCTCAAAAATAATACAGTGCATTCGGAAAATATTCAGACCGCTTGCCTTTTTTCCCCACATTTTGTGACATTGCAGCCTTTTTCTAAAATTTATTAAATGTTGGGTTATTGTGTAAACTGGAAACCAGATATCCTGAGGTTGCATTTATTGTAGCTGGGGATTTTAACAAGGCTAATCTGAAAACAAGGCTCCCTAAATTTGATCAGCATATTGAATTCGCGACCCCGGGCTGGTAAAATTCTGGATCATTGTTACTCCAACTTCCGCGACGCATACAAAGCCCTCCTCTGCCCTCCTTTTGGCAAATCTGACCAACTCCATTTTGTTGCTGCCAGCCTGTAGACAGAAACTAAAACAGGAAACACCCGTGCTCAGGTCTGTTTAACGCTGGTCCGACCAATCTGATTCCACACTTCAAGATTGGTTCGATCAAAATATATATAAAATATATTTTGATTTGTTTAACACTTTTTGGTTACTACATGATTCCATGTGTTATTATATAGTTTTGATGTCTTCACTATTCTACAATGTAGATAATATAAAAATATAGTAAAACCCCTGAATGAGTAGGTGTTCTTAAACTTTTGACCGGTAGTGTAGGGAAAAATACACGTTTAAAAATGTACACCAATCGATTGGTTGAAAGAACGGACGACCTAGAGTAGACCAAGATGAAATAAAAATGTGTCTTGGACAGCCCTACCCAGCTGCTATTGCATTGGTGTTTATGGGAGACCCACTTCAGTAAGTAGACAGGAACTGACAATTTTTTTCCAATGGTAAACGACTTGAGTGAACTATATTCATTTATCCACCATCTTTGCTATTGCGCCGCTCAGTCGTGACTTGCGAACTTTGCAGGTGTTTCTGATTTGAATTAACAATGCCATGCTGGTGGGTGGTACTATTTTAAATTAAACCCAGCTCAACAAAACAGCAACAACAACAAATAAAATACACATGTCATTTTATAGGGTAAGATACGCCGTAGGCAAGAATTTGCACGAAGCCTGCAGTTTGGTTCAACTAAACTTTGATTAAAATGACTTATTGACTTACATCGTGACACAAACACATCAGTCTCTGATCTCCTTTTGGACAGGCTGCAGCTATGATCAATAACCACAACCACCCAGATTTCGGGCTGAATCCACTGTTGGTACACAACCATGCAAGCACATTAATGAACAAATATGTATTTTTGACTGTTTTCCTTGTAGACTGCCGTGATCAGCTATGACTACATGACATCTCTGAAACATGTGGAGTATGGATCAGAAGAATACTGGGCGCTCAAATCCCAGGTAAGGCTTGGGTTTGGCTATATGGCCAAAATATCACTGTGAAATGTTTCATATTTTTGATGGTATTTTATGTTTAAAAAAATAGTAATTAGTGCATAGGGTTGAAACACATACAGTGCCTTGCGAAAGTATTAGGCCCCCTTGAACTTTGCGACCTTTTGCCACATTTCAGGCTTCAAACATAAAGATATAAAACTGTATTTTTTTGTGAAGAATCAACAACAAGTTGGACACAATCATGAAGTGGAACGACATTTATTGGATATTTCAAACTTTTTTAACAAATCAAAAACTGAAAAATTGGGCGTGCAAAATTATTCAGCCCCCTTGATTGGTATACTGCTATTGTGCATCTCTGAGCGACATGAAATGACTCAGGGAATCGATTTAATGTGTATCTGAGCTATTGCAGTTCAAGCAGTCAGAAAATCGGCCGTTATGATGTAGCATTGAGATAAACGCTCTCGCTACATAATCACGAAAACGTCTGTCATACATGTCAGATGGCCGATGTCATAACGCGAGAGGTTGTCGTCTCTTGAATTAGCCATTGATTATATTTTAGCAATATTTCTAACTCGAGAAATATAATTTAAGAGGGTCTAACACCGTTCTGCCTCTTCAGTCCAGGGTGCATTGTTTGGTGCCATTATGAATGTGTCGTGGTAATTATTCTAATTGAAGGAGAGACTTAGATTTCTTCAAAACAACTGAACTTTTTAAATTCCTGCAGTAATGGAGCATTAACGGGCACCCAATGGTGTAGAGTTAAAGCCCAATTAAACAGGATTCGGTTACAACTCCTTTTTTTGTCCTTGTGACAAAGAACAGATACGTGAACAAAGGTTCATTGTACTCTCATGCAACAGACATCAAGATTTACATTGCGCCACATCTGTCGCTAGTTCAGGTACTGCTTGTTTATACAGAAATACTAATGCAACAGGATACTAAGCCCTTCCCTCAGAATGATGGAGTCCAGTATTCATCTGCCATATGGGATAAATAAACTGAAGATTGGGTCACCCTGGCACTGACAGACAGGCACACAGACACTAATCATGGAATGGAATGTTGTCTTATCACCAAGCCATTGTAAGTCGACAGTCAGCATTAAATCTCAAACACATGAGCTCTTAAGACTCCTATTCTGTTGCCTCCAAGAAAAACAGTGTGAATGTTCTAATATATCAAGACATTATAATATAAAAGTAATTTTGTAATTCTACGACAAATGTCAGACTACTCTGAGGCACATCGATCTGCAGGTTGAACGTTGTGAGAATGTACACTGGTAAATTGGTAGTGCATGGTGTTTGTTCTATACAAGATAAAGGGAAAGGGGGATACCTTGTCAGTTGTCCAACTGAATGTATTCAACTGAAATGTGTCTTCCGCATTTAACCCAACCCCTCTGAATCAAAGAGGTGCGGGGGGCTGCCTTAATCGACATCCAAGTCTTCGGTGCCCAGAGAATTGCATTGTGGGTTTCGTTGTCAACTTGAGCTGAAATAGATTTTCACAACGATTTTCACGTTGCTACCAAACGTGTTATTAAAAACCCCAAAATGAAACATATCTTCACAAAAAACATTGTTCACATATTAGTGTTGTGTAACAGCGCATTCAGGAAGTATTCAGACCCCTTGACTTTCTCCCCCATTTTGTTACATTACAGCCTTATTCTATAAACAATTTCCTCCTCAATCTACACAATACCCCACAATGACAAAGCAAAAACAGGTTTTTTCAAATGTTTGCAAATGTATTAACTGAAATATCTTAACTATTCAGACCCTTTGCTATGAGACTTGAGCTCACGTGCATCCTGCTTCCAGTGATCATCCTTGAGATGTTTCTACAACTTGATTTGGAGTCCCTTTGTGGTTAATAAAATTGATTTGAACATGATCTGGAAATGCACACACCTGTCTATATAAGGTCCCACAGCACAGATCGTGCATGTCAGAGCCAAAACCAAACCATGAGGTCGATGGAATTGGCCTTAGACCTCCAAGACAGGATTGTGTCGATGCACGGTTCTGGGGAAGGGTACCAAAACATGTATGCAGCATTGAAGGGCCCCAAGAACACAATGGCCTCCATCATTCTTAAATGGAAGTTTTGAACAACCAAGTCTCCTTCTAGAGCTGGCCACCCTGCCAAACTGCGCAATTGGTAGAGAAGGGCCTTGGTCAGGGAGGTGAACTTCCAGAAGGACAACCATCTCTGCAGCACTCCACTAATCAGGCCTTTATGGTGGAGTGGCCAGACAGAAGCCACTCCTCCAGTAAAAGGCACATGACAGCCCACTTGGAGTTTGCAAATAGGCACCTAAAGGACTCTCTGGACATTACACAACTCTCTGGTCTGATGAAACCAAGATTGAATTCTTTGGCCTGAATGCCAAATCCATTTTAGAATAAGGCTGTAATGTAAGAATGTGGAAAATGTGAAGCGGTCTGAGTACACTCTAGCTCGCTAAAATATTAATGCATTGCCTATTCCTCTGGTACCGTGCTGTATTAGATACCTATGTTTGCTCTGACTCTTAAGTACATTTAGCAAGCTAGCTAAATTCAAATCAAAGAAATGTTTATTTGTCACATGCTCCGAATACAACAAGTGTAGTAGACCTTACTATGAAATTCTTACTTCCTTACAAGCTCTTAACCAACCATGCAGTTCAAGAAATAGAGTTAAGAAAATATTTACTAAATAAACTAAAGTAAATCAATTTTAACGGAACAATTAAATAACGAGGCTATGTACAGGGGGTACTGGTACCCAGTCAATGTGCAGGGGTACAGGCAAGTTGAGGTAATTTGTACAGCAGGTAAAGTGACAGCAGGTAAAGTGACTATGCATACATAATAAACAGCGAGTAGCAGCAGTGTAAAAACAAAGGGGGGTCGTCAATGTAAATAGTCCGGCTGGCCATTTGTTTAATTGTTCAGAACTCCTTCTTGGGGGTAGAAGCATAATATAGGTCCTGGATGGCAGGAAGCTTGGCCCCGGTGATGTACTTGGCCGTACGTGCTACCCTCTGTAGCGCCTTGCGGTCGGAGGCCGAGCAGTTGCCATACCAGGCGGTGATTCAATGGTCAGGATGCTCTCGATGGTGCAGCTGTAGAACATTTTGAGGTTCTGGGGACCCATGCCAAATCCTTTCAGTCTCCTGAGGGGGAAAAGGTGTTGTCGTGCCTTCTTCATGACTTTCTTAGTTTGTTTGGACCTTGATCGTACGTTGATGTGGACACCAAGGAATTTAAAACTCTCGACCCGCTCCACGACAGCCCCGTCAATGTTAATGGAGGCCTACCTTTTCCTGTAGTCTACGATCAGCTCCTTTGTCTTGCTCCCATTGTGGGAGAGGTTGTTGTCCTAGCACCACACTGCCAGGTCTCTGACCTGTTCCCTATAGGCTGTCACATCATTGTCAGTTATCAGGCCTACCACTGTTACGTCGTCAGCAAACTTAATGCTGGAGTTGGAGTTGTGTTTGGACTCCCAGTCGTGAGTGAACAGAGAGTACATGAGGGGGTTAAGCACCCACCCCTGAGGGGCCCCAGTGTTGAGGATCAGCGTGGGAGACACGTTATTGCCTACCCTTACCACCTGGAGGTGGCCCGTCAGGAAGTTCAGGATCCAGATGCAGAGGGAGGTGTATAGTCCCAGGGTCCTTAGCTTAGTGATGTGCTTTGTGGGCACTGGGGTTGAATGCTGAGCTGTAGTCAATGAATAGCATTTTCACATAGGTGTTCCTTTTGTCCAGGTGGGAAAGGGCAGTGTGGAGTGCACTTGAGATTACGTCATCTATGGATCTGTTGGGGAGGGAAGCGAATTGGAGTGGGTCTAGGGTTTCCTGGATGATGGATGACCAGCCTTTCAAAGCACTTCATGGCTACCGATGGGAGCGCTACAGGGCAGTGATCATTTAGGCAGGTTACCTTCGCCCCCTTGGGCACAGGGACTATGGTGGTTTGCTTGAAACATGTAGGTATTAGACTCAGTCAGGGAGTGGTTGAAAATGTCAGAGAAGACACTTGCCAGTTGATCCACGCATGCTTTGAGTACACGTCCTGGTAATCCATCTGGCCCCGTGGCTTTGTAAATATTGACCTGTCTAAAGGTTTTGTTTTCATCTGCTACCGAGAGCGTGATCACAGTTGTACGGAAAAGCTGGTGCTGCTTCTGTTGCTTGTGTTGCTTGCCCCGAAGTGAGCATAATGGGCATTTAGCTCATCTGGTAGGGTCACGTCACTGTGCAGCTCGTGGCTGGGTTTCCCTTTTGTTGTCCGTAATAGTTCGCAAGCCCTGCCACATCTGACGAGCCTCAATTTTAAGTCCTGTATTGATGCTTTGTCTGTGATGGTTCATCTGAGGGCTTTGCGGGATTCGTTATAAGCGTCCGGATCAGTGTCCCGCTCCTAGAAAGCGGCAGCTACAGCTCAGTGCGGATGTTGTCTGTAATCCATGGCTTCTTGTTGGGATATGTATGTACGCTCATTGTGGGGACAACGTCGTCGATGCACTTCTTGATGAATCTGGTGACTGATGTGGTATACTCCTCAATGCCATGGGATGAATCCCAGAACATATTCCATTCTATTCGATCAAAACAATCATTACATTCATTAAATTGCTGACATTTATTGAATCAACTATGTTTAATTGTTAACCTATTTTAACTTATTTTTTTATTTATTAATCTTGTAACAATAAACTCATTAGAAATTTGGGGCACCGTGAAGTTGTTTACCATCTCACGAATTACTCTAAAATATATGATCTATATATCTCTAAGTCACTTATTAATCATTACCTCATATCAAATTCTGAACATCGCAGACTTCTTGAATCTGCACAAACCCGAGTCTTATTGATCGTTCCGTACCACACATTGATTTGATTATTTTCAAACTAAATGATAATACAGGATAAAGGTCCCTTGCGGAATAACACAAATGACACTCATTATAAAAGAGAGACAACACTTGGATACATTTAGGAACTACGCTCACAGTAATCCTAATACCTTGCCCCGAACTGCCGCCCATTTGGGAAAGTAGTAATGCATGTACTTACGTGTTGGAGGTCTTCCTTCGTTGTGTATCTAGTACTTAGAACAACCGTAACATTGATTGTTAGAGGCTACTTTGTCTTCACCTCGTTGATTTTCAGGGTCATGACCAATGGAGACCTAGCTGCAGCTTGAGTCCTTGAGTATGTTAATTCTTAACCTCTTGGATTTAGGGGGCGCTATTTTAATTTTTGGATGAAAAACGTTCCCGTTTTAAACAAGATATTTTGTCACGAAAAGATGCTCGACTATACATATAATTGACAGCTTTGGAAAGAAGACACTGACGTTTCCAAAACTGCAAATATATTGTCTGTGAGTGCCACAGAACTGATGTTGCAGGCGAAATCCAGATAAAAATCCAACCAGGAAGTGCCGCATTTTTTGAAACCGCCTCATGCCAATGACTCCTTTTATATGGCTGTGAATGAGCTACAAATGAGCTTACGTTTTCCATGTATTTCCCCAAGGTGTCTACAGCATTGTGACGTATTTTTAGGCATTTCCATTGAAGAATGGCTGTAAGGGACCATATATAGCATGTGGTCACATGGTGTCTCCCGCAGAAAACCTTGCGTAAAATACTGAGGTAGCCATTTTTCCAATCGCTTCTTATGAGAAACCAATTGCCTCGACGGATATATTATCGAATATATATGTTAAAAACACCTTGGATGGATCCTAAACAACGTTTGCCGTGTTTCTGTCGATATTATGGAGCAAATTTTGAAAAAAGTTTGACGTTATAGTTGTAGCATTTTCCGGTCGATTTCTCAGCCAAGCATGATGAAGAAACGAGAGCTATTTCGCCTACAAAAATCTTTTTGAAAAAAGGAACATTTGCCATCTAACTGGGAGTCTCCTGAGTGAAAGCATCTGAAGTTCTTCAAAGGTAAATGATTTAATTTGTATGCTTTTCTTATTTTCGTGAAAATGTTGCCTGCTGCCAGCAGAGCCTAGCATAGCATTATGCCATGATAAACTTACACAAATGCTTGTCTAGCGTTGGCTGTAACACATTTTGAAAATCTGAGATGACAGTGTTGTTAACAAAAGGCTAAGCTTGTGTTTGAATATTTATTTCATTTCATTTGCGATTTTCATGAATAGGAAAAGTTTCTAGGGGTATTTATGTCCGTTGCGTTATGATAATGCGTTTGAGGCTATGATTACGCTCCCGGATAGGGGTTTGCTCGTCGCAAGAGGTTAACTCAATCTTTTACACACTTGGGTAAAAAAGGGTGTTTCTGTCATCCTGGCACGCTCTCTGAGCCCCCTCGGGCATGGCTAGTTACTTGCAAAGTACCATAAAAACTATTTCTTGTTAGAAAGGAATGTGAATCTTAACAAATATATTCTCTTCATCCTTTTATTTCATATACAACATAAAGGATGTAAACTTTACATGGTGTGAAAGCTCTTTTTTTTTAAGTGGTAGAAAAAAAATATTGTAACTTAAATGACATCACAAAATAGTCATATCTCATCATTCCCCACATTCGGATGTTGAAAATATTGTCCCAGTGTTCCCTTTTTGACGTTAAGTTTTTGGGTAGCAAAATCTTCTGTAACAGATTCCAATCACCAATACTAGAAACCAAAGGAGTCGTCTGCTGCATGCAATTTACGATTGGTGTGAGATCATAAAACCCCCACCAATTCCTCCTCCCTTCTGTGGGTGAGAGGGCCCAGTAGACATTAATCTATTTTAAACTGATCTTTGGATCCTCACAGGAGAGTCATGACCATAGCATCCCTCATCTGACCACTTCCGTATTGAGCGAGTCACTGGTACTGCCTGCTTTAGTTTTTCCTTGTAAGCAGGAATACGGAAGATAGAATTATGGTCAGATTTTCCAAATGGAGGGCGAAAGCTCTGTGTGGAGTAAAGGTGTTCTAGAGTTGTTGTTTTTTTTTTAATTTAAAAATGTTGTTTTACATTTAATTTTAATTTAATTTTAAATGTAATTGATTTTTTCTCTGGGTACACATGTGATATGCTGGTTAAAGTAGGCAAAACATAGTTAAGTTTGCCTGCATTAAAGTCCTCGGCCACTAGGAGTGCCACTTCTGGATGAGCTTTTTCTTGTTTGCTTATGGCTTTATACAGTTGTTTGAGGGCAGTCTTACTGCCAGCATCAGTTTGGTGGTAAATAGACGGCTGCGAATAATATAGATGAGAACTCTCTTGGTAGATAGTGTGGCCTACAGCTTATCATGAGGTACTCTACCTCAGGCGAGCAATACCTCGAGACTTCTTTAATATTAGACATCGCGCACCAGCTGTTATTGACAAGTAGACACTCACCCCTGCCCCTCGTCTTACTAGACATAGCTGTTCTGTCCTGCCGATGCATAGAAAACCCAACCAGCTCTGTATTATCCGTGTCGTTGTTCAGCCACGTTTCGGTGAAACAAGATTTTAAAGTATTTAATGTCCCGTTGGTAGGATAGTTTTAATCGTAGAGTATCCATTTTATTTTCCAATGATTGCACGTTGGCCAAACGTACGGATGGTAGTGGAAGTTTACTCACTCGCCTACGAATTTGCAGAAGGCAGACCAACCTCCGCCCCCTCATCCGCCCCCTGGTTGATGATATTACTAGGTTAACTAGCTTGTTTTGCGTTGCATATAATCAATACGGTGCCTGTTAATTTATCATCGATCACAGCCAAGCAGGTGATGATTTAACAAAAGCGCATTCGTGAAAAAAAGCACAATCTTTGCACAAATGTACCTAACCATAAACATCAATGCCTTTCTTAAAATCAATACACAAGTATATATATTTTTTAAACCTGCATATTTAGTTCAAATAAATTAATGTTAGCAGGCAATATTAACTAGGGAAATTGTCACTTCTCTTGCGTTCTATGCAAGCAGTCAGGGTATATGCAACAGTTTGGGTCGCCTGACCATTTCTTCCTTACAAAGACCGTAATTTGTCAGAATTTTACATAATTATGACATAACATTGAAGGTTGTGCAATGTAACAGCACTGAAAGAATAAACATTTCGGTTTTGAATTGATACTTTCCGGTTTTGACAATATTAATGACGTAAGGCTCATATCTGTGTGTTTTTTATATTATAATTAAGTCTGATTTGATAGAGCAGTCTGACTGAGCGGTGGTAGGCAGCAACAGGCTCGTAAGCATTCATTCAAACAGCACTTTCCTGCGTTTGCTAGCAGCTCTTCGCAATGCTTGAAGCACAGCATAGTTTACGACTTCAAGCCTATCAACTCCCGAGATTAGGCTGGCAATACTAAAATGCATATAAGAACATCCAATAGTCAAAGGTTATGAAATACAAATGGTATAGAGAGAAATAGTCCTATAATTCCTATAATAACTACAACCTATAACTTCTTAACAGGGAATATTGAAGACTCATGTTAAAAGGAACCACCAGCTTTCATATGTTCTCATGTTCTGAGCAAGGAACTGAAATATTAGCTTTTTAACATGGCACACATTGCAATTTTACTTTCTTCTCCAACACTTTTGTTTTTGCATTATTTAAACCAAATTGAACATGTTTCATTTATTTGAGACTAAATACATAAATAAAATCTATATTAAGTTAAAATAAGTGTTCATTCAGTATTGATGTAATTGTCATTATTACAAATCTATATATAAAAATTGGCCTTAAAAGCCGATATTTTTTTTTTTGGTCCTCCAATAATCGTTATCGGCATTGAAAAATCATAATCGGTCGACCTCTAGTTAGGAGCCTGTAAAACAGCAGTCATCCCCTCCAGCGTCATTCAATTGTAATAGCCAGTTTACTAGCGATAAACATTAGCAGCTAACAAGATTTATTTGAGCCACAACTTGCAAAGAAAAGACAAACTAGCAGACAGTAAGATACACTAACTAATAGTTTAATTATGGAATGCTTGTGGAAAACATCAACATCTTTTGCATCTATCTGACCATGCAGACTGCAGAATGAACAGGCAAGGAAGTGCTTGTAACTCTGGTCGAGCAACTACTCTCTCCTTGAGTGACGGGGCATGGCTTGGTGTGGGAATCGGCAAGCAGCCAGGGGAGAGAGAGAAAGACAACTTAATCAGCAAACTGAGTCAACCATAAAAACTGAAATTACATGCGTCTGACGATACATTGGAATTATACAATGACTGAGGTTAAAGAGCAGACTGTCAGCTTTAATTTCAGCATATTTTCATCCACTTCTACATTAATGTGGATGCTTACATGATTACGGATAGTCCTGAATGAATCGTGAATAATGATGAGTGAGAAAGTTAGACGCACATATCATACCCCCAAGACATGCTAACCTAAACAGGGGAGGTTAGCATTTTTTTTGGGGGGGGGGTGTCTGACTCAATCCGTAATCATGGTAGCATCCACATTTTAATGTAGAAGTGTTAAACATTATATTCTTATTTACAATAAAAGTGACTCCAAAATGACAATACATTGTTTACCATTAATTTCTATCAACCACAAAATAATCTGAAACACAACCAAAACCAACAGCAAATGCATCCAACAAGTTTGTAGTCGCAAGCTTGATGTAATCATTGCGTATGAGGAATATGGGACCAAATACAACAGGAGACTATGTACAAAACGTGCTGTAGTTTGACTCGATATTTATGACATTTATGACCCTCAAATTAAAGCTGACTGTCAGCACATTAATCTCCATAGTTGTATGAAGTACTGGAGTACAGAGCCAAAACAACATTTTGTCACTGTACCAATACTTTTGGAGCTCTCTGTATGTTGTGAGAGTATTGTTGTGAACTGACGTGGGCCTTGAGTTCATGATGCGGCTTTTATTCCCTGCTACCAGAAACCTCTTGATATACTACACTAATTCCGCCACTGTAGCCCACCCCTGTGCTGTGATCTGTGCTTTGTTTGAGAGCGAGACACAGGACCAGGTGATGCTGATGGGTCATGGAGAGTTGACCTTCGATACTTTATATTATATTAGGTAGCATTGTTTAAAGTGGCTAGTGATATATTTTGTATGAATTCGGCTTCTTTGAGAGAATAATCTTTTTTTTTTCTTTTTCTGAGTAAAGACGCAGAGCTGACTTCCACCTCGTTTCTGCCGCATTGATCCACCTCATAAAGGCTCTTCTGAAGCTGAACTCGACGCCGCTCAGATTCTTATAATTCCTTTCAACAGATTCCTATTTTCGCAAATGGTGAAATTACTCGGGCTCGAGTATGAAAGGGGGTTTATTTTGAAAGGGAGGATGGTTGCGGAGGCTTGTGAATTCAGTGTGAGTATGTAGAAGCGGAGGGGGATAAAAGCTAGTGCTTAAGGGGCTAACGTGACAGCCACGGTGTAAACACTTTAGCTCTGCCTCTCCAGATACCTGACCCATACAAGACCTCTGTTCTTCTACTCTACTCTACTCCTCTCTCTCTCACACACACAACTGCACACTTCTTTTCACACTGTTTCTCCTATTGTCACACCGACTCAGTCATCCCATGTATCCCATAATGTGTGTCTCTCTCCACCCCTTCTCCTCTCCCTCACTTTTTCTCTTCCTACCTCTCTCTTTTCTCTCTCTATACAGGCATCAGAATGCATTTTTTAAACCTTCAAAGATGTTCTGACCTTTTATAATTCAGTAGCAAATAGGTATTTTACCCTGCACAGGCTGTGCCTCTTATTCTCACTGCAGGTGCTCACAGGTGCTCACACACACAGATACCCTCATACATGCTGTCATATGTAATTTATTCTCTGTTACCAAGCACACCTTCGAATAAACCATTAGGGAAAACAAACAAGTTTGAAGTTAAGTGTAAATACCGGATAACCATGATTTGTGCCATTTCCAGTTCCCCCTTAAAAATGCCAAAGCCCGGCTCAGACGGCAACACTCAGCCGACCCACACTCGGAAAGGTCAAAGTATCTCACCTGTGCTGCTGTGTGTGTTTGTGTGCCACTTGAGGAGTGCGATGAACCCTGAAGAGCGTGGTTCAACATGACTGCCTCGGCCAGGGTGTGTGTGTGTGTGTGTGTGTGTGTGTGTATACAGAGGGATAGGGACACACACATGCACCCTCTGGGCCCTCTGGTCAAGGCTGGCTACACACTCTGATTAGAATTAATGCAGGGCTGTGATTTAATCCAGAGAGGCGGTCTGCTGCCTGATTATGATGAAGCCATGGCGGTGAGGAAGTGTGTGTGTGTGTGTGGCCTTCATTATGCTGTTCGTTCCTCTGTTTTAAAGGAAGGTTTATACTTTGTCTAACGACATGTCTGTAGGCAAATAGAATGCGATTTAGTCTTTGGTCAAAACTACATTTAATTTATCCTCCTGTCGAATGTTTGTCGACTGTCGTTGCAATAGTCATTTTCCTTGTCGCAGGGACACGAAAAAAGTTTGTCTGTGACGGTCGCAGCCTCTTTTAGTTGCCGGAAACTCAATTGTCATATTTGCCAGAAAGCCATAGTAACAAGACGGTGTAGGCGTTGTAAAATTGTAAACCGGTAGATTATTACTATGTTAATGCTGACGTGTGTACTCTATATAGATTAAAGACGGATTGCCTGGTGTTTGTCTTTATCCTGTGGATTTCATGGACAGTCACATAAAAATAGATTGGACATTAAATTGTGTAGCCTAGGCCTCCGCTAAACCATGTGCAGATGTAGTGGCTCAGGTATTGAGCTTGTGTCTTTAGAAGATTTTGTAACTTGTAGATTGTGTCGTGTGTACTGTTTCAGACATTGTGTTGCTATTGTGTGTTGCCTTAGCTGTAGTGTGGTGTTGTCCAGGTGTTGTTAGCTCTAGTGTGTCATTGACTCAGATGTTGTGATTCCCAGGTGCTGTACGTTCGGTACTAACCGGTCCATGTGAATGCTCTGGTAATGAGCTTTGTTCCACACAGTTAGCTCACTCGCTCTCTCTCTTTTCTCTATCCCTCTCTCCCCCTGCCTATCTGTGGCGCAGGGGCCAGCTGCTCAGTGCTCTTGTTGAAGAGGTTTCGTCAACAGCCACTTACCGAGCCAGCCACTCTGACTCTCTCTCTGGCAGGCCTCATCAAAGGTTGTCTGGAGCACTGAGGGCCATTCATTGACAATTAAGACCTTATACAGACAGCCAAGGGAAGGTTTGGGGCCTCACAGATGCACTAGCTAGGGATTATTAGTGTTCATTGGGGTAGGTGTGTGTGTGTGTCTAGTGGGGATGACGTGGTAGGGGGTGAGCTTGTTTGATGTCTCATAAGGGCCAGGAGTTTTTCCTCCTAACTGTGGCTTGAAGAGGAAATGCATGTATGGATTGTTACAGTTGAGTGGGGATGGGCAAGGCGGGGATTGTTAGTCAGGATGCACTGGTTTGATACAAACTATAGGTAGTTATTAGGCCAACACACATCAAAGGCTGTCTTTGAACATAGATCTCTGGTTTCTCTGGTTTCCCCAACTGCTGTAAACTCATTTAGGACTCCACCGTGACATGGGACATTTCCTTACCAGAAGTATATTTTCTTTCACCTTACTTCGTAGTTCGCAGGTCTGTTTTTCAGTTGATGAGAATAATTTAAATGGCCTTTGGTGTGTGTGTGAGACGCGTACGTACAGTACCAGTCTGGACACCTACTCATTCAAGGATTTTTCTTTATTTGGACTATTTATACATTGTAGAATAATAGTGAAGAAATCAACATTATGAAATAACACATGGAATCATGTAAAAACACAACGGTGTTAAACAAATCAAAATATATTTTAGATTCTTCAAAGTAGCCACCCTTTTGCGTTGATGACAGCTTTGCACACTCTTGCCATTCTCTCAACCAGCTTCACTGGGAATGCTTTTCCAACAGTCTTGAATGAGTTCCCACACATGCTGAGCACGTGTTGGCTGCTTTTCCTTCACTCTGCGGTCCAACTCATCCCAAACCATTGAAGTCTTCACTATTATTGTACAATGTAGAAAATAGTACAAATGAAGAAAAACCCATGAATGAGTAGGTATGCCCGAACATTTGACTGGTGCTGTACATACACATCACACACAGAGAGACAAGCATGCCACAAAGGCCATTTAAATTATTCTCATGGACTGGCAAACATACCTGGAAGGTGAAAGAAAATACATTTTGGTAAGAAAAGTCCTAAATGAATTTACAGCAGTCAGGGTTTAATAAGGAAGCCACAGATTCATCTATGTTCAAAGGTAGCCTTTGATGTTTGGTTTGCGGTCGGGTGGTTGTGGAGGCCAAGTCATCTGATGCAGCACTCATCACTCTCCTTGGTCAAATAGCCCTTACACAGCCTGTTGGTGTGTTGGGTCATTGTCCTGTTGAAAAATAAATGATAGTCCTACTAAGCACAAACCAGATGGGATGGCGTATCGCTGCAGAATGCTGTGGAAGCCATGCTGGTTAAGTGTGCTTTGAATTCTAAATAAATTTCCGACAGTGTCACCAGCAAAGCACCATCACACCACCACCTCCATGCTTCACGGTGGGAACCACACTTGCGGATATCATTCACCGTTCACCTACTCTGTGTCTCAAAGACACAACTGTTTGAACCCCAAATCTCAATTTGGACTCATCAGATCAAATTACAGATTTCCACCGGTCTCATATCCATTGCTCGTGTTTCCTGGCCAAGCAAGTCTCTTCTTATTGGTGTGGGAATTTTTTTTCGTCTAATAATGGACTGTCGTTTCTCTTTGCTTATTTGAGTTGTTCTTGCCATATGGACTTGGTCTTTTACCAAATACGGCTATCTTCAGTATACTCAAACGCATTAAGAAGGAAAGAAATTCCACAAATTAACTTTTAACAAGGCACACCTGTTAATTGAAATGCATTCCAGGTGTCTACCTCATTAAGCTGGTTGAGAGAATGCCAAGAGTGTGCTAAGCTGTCAAGGCAAAGGGTGGCTACTTTGAAGAATCTCAAATATAAGATATATTTGGATTTGTTTAGAACGGGTTACTACATGATTCCATGTGTTATTTCATAGTTTTGATGTCTTAATCAAATTATTCTGAACCCTGGAATAAGTAGGTGTGTCCAAACGTTTGACGTGCGTGTGTGCGTGCGCACCATCGGGTATGACAAGAGGAGGCTGAGCAGACAGTGAAACCTGCTGTCGGATTTCTATTCCCTCCCTCGACTCCCTCAGCTGGGGCTTTTTCACTGCTCACAAGTCAATAGTCAGCGGTGTGAACTAGAGAAATGGCTATCTTTGTCACTTGCAGTAGAGGAAAAACTGAGACAGAAAACAGAGGAGGTGGAGGGAGGGATGGAGAGACAGACAGACAGGGAGAGAAGGCCACATTTTTTAAATCAATAATGAATTTCTTTCACCGCAGCCTTAGTCAGCAGTTTGGGAACAAGGAATTGAATTGGTAACAGTAAATCAAAACATTCATTCAAGGTGTATTGTTTGCCTACACAGATTTGCTGGTGTTGTAGCAGGTGCAGCGAAATGCTTATGTTGCTAGTTCCAAAAGTACAGTAGAATGTCTCTCTCAAATACAAATACACAAATAATATATAAACAACAAATTACAGAATTTTCAATTAGTGGACTCGCTAGAGATGAGATGTGAAGTGAATGCTGTTATCTTCTGCTTATCTAAAAATGGCCGCCTGGGAAATGCTATCAATCCGTTGAGTGTCATGTCTGTCAGGCACACAGTTTTTCTTTTAAACCACTACTGCTTTCAGGCATAAACCAAAGTCTTTATTGGCTAGGCTAAGTATCGCCTCTATACTGATATCTTTTCCCAATGTGTCTGGAGAGTGTCTGACCATCTGTACTCTCCCTCCCAATTTCACTTTAGCCCCTTTTATAGATCAGAGGCTGTGGGGAGCAGTGTTATGAACACACACACACACACACACACACCCAGGTCAGAGCAGTAGGATATCGGCAATTTGGGAAGTTGTGATTACGATGCGGGATACCTGGTGTTACCGTGACAACAACAACCGTAACAACTCCGAGAACAGCGTAGCACTACAGCCTTAATTCGTTATTCATCACCTCCAGGGGTGCTGCTGTCGGCTGCTGTGCTGCCCTCTCTCTCGCTCTCTGAAAGCAGCTGTGTGTAATGTATTTTCTCTCTAGCTGTAGGAGGATGGGGTGGAGGTACATATCTAGCTGTAGGAGGATGGGGGGGTACATATCTAGCTGTGGGGGGGTACATATCTAGCTGTGGGGGGGTACATATCTAGCTGTGGGGGGGTACATATCTAGCTGTGGGGGGGTACATATCTAGCTGTGGGGGGGTACATATGTAGCTATGGGGGGATGGGGAGGGTACATTTCTAGCTGTGGGAGGGTGGGGAGGGTACATTTCTAGTTGTGGGAGGGTGGGGAGGGTACATTTCTAGCTGTGGGAGGATGGGGAGGGTACATGTCTAGCTGTAGGAGGATGGGGAGGGTACATTTCTAGCTGTAGGAGGATGTGGAGGGTACATTTCTAGCTGTAGGAGGATGGGGAGGGTACATTTCTAGCTGTAGGAGGATGGGGAGGGTACATTTCTAGCTGTAGGAGGATGGGGAGGGTACATGTCTAGCTGTAGGAGGATGGGGGGGAGGGTACATGTCTAGCTGTAGGAGGATGGGGGGAGGGTACATGTCTAGCTGTAGGAGGATGGGGGGGGGGTACATGTCTAGCTGTAGGGGGATGGGGGGGGGGGGGAAAACATATCTTGCTGTATGAGAATTGGGGGGTACATTTCTAGCTGTAGGAGGATGGGGGGGGGGCTCATGTCTAGCTGTAGGAGGATGGGGGGGGGCACATGTCTAGCTGTAGGAGGATGGGGGGGTACATGTCTAGCTGTAGGAGGGGTACATGTCTAGCTGTAGGAGGGTGGGGGGAGGGTACATGTCTAGCTGTAGGTGGAAAATGACACTTCCTCAACCCCTGCTGTAACAGCCCCCCCCCCCCCTGCATCATCTCACACCTACTGTACCTGGCTGCTTGCTACAATGGTCTCTCTCTGTCTCTCTGTAAGTTGTGAGTTGTGGCAGTCACTCTCTGTTTCTCTAAAGGGAAGAACAGGGTGTCAGAGTGAGAGAGGAGAGCAGAAACCCCCTACACTCAGCACAGTGCCCAGCCGCCTAACTTGCCTGCTGTGTGTGCGTCTCAGGGCCATGCTGTGTGTGTGACCTGCTGAAGTTCAGGGATGAGTGGGTAACCAGCTGCTGTTCTCTGGGAGGAGAGCTACACAAGAGGTACTAAAGAGACCCAAAGGCCCCTGCTCCCTTACACACTACTGCTACACACTGGCGGCTGTGTGACTGAGAGTAAGAGTGCAGTTTAGGGGTTGTTTATGAGTTAGTGAGAAAGAACGATAATTCAGAAATGTCAGTCACTGCTGTCCATGGTACTGAAGTTAAAAGGTAATGGTGATTCATTTTGAAGAATGACATAAGGAAAGAAATGGTGCATTAGCTATATCATCTTAACATTGGGGTTTAGACCAGATTATTATAGTCTCCTGGTATAACTGGGTTGATGTAGATTATTATAGTGTCCTGGTATTACTGGGTTGATGTAGATTATAATAATCTATATGGGGGTACATATCTAGCTGTATGAGGATGGGGGGGGTACATATCTAGCTGTAGGAGGATAAGGGGGTACATACAGTGCCTTGCGAAAGTATTCGGCCCCCTTGAACTTTGCAACCTTTTGCCACATTTCAGGCTTCAAACATAAAGATATAAAACTGTATTTTTTTGTGAAGAATCAACAACAAGTGGGACACAATCATGAAGTGGAAAGACATTTATTGGATATTTCAAACTTTTTTAACAAATCAAAAACTGAAAAATTGGGCGTGCAAAATTATTCAGCCCCCTTAAGTTAATACTTTGTAGCGCCACCTTTTGCTGCGATTACAGCTGTAAGTCGCTTGGGGTATGTCTCTATCAGTTTTGCACATCGAGAGACTGAATTTTTTTCCCATTCCTCCTTGCAAAACAGCTCGAGCTCAGTGAGGTTGGATGGAGAGCATTTGTGAACAGCAGTTTTCAGTTCTTTCCACAGATTCTCGATTGGATTCAGGTCTGGACTTTGACTTGGCCATTCTAACGCCTGGATATGTTTATTTTTGAACCATTCCATTGTAGATTTTGCTTTATGTTTTGGATCATTGTCTTGTTGGAAGCGAAATCTACGTCCCAGTCTCAGGTCTTTTGCAGACTCCATCAGGTTTTCTTCCAGAATGGTCCTGTATTTGGCTCCATCCATCTTCCCATCAATTTTAACCATCTTCCCTGTCCCTGCTGAAGAAAAGCAGGCCCAAACCATGATGCTGCCACCACCATGTTTGACAGTGGGGATGGTGTGGTCAGGGTGATGAGCTGTGTTGCTTTTACGCCAAACATAATGTTTTGCATTGTTGCCAAAAAGTTCAATTTTGGTTTCATCTGACCAGAGCACCTTCTTCCACATGTTTGGTGTGTCTCCCAGGTGGCTTGTGGCAAACTTTAAACGACACTTTTTATGGATATCTTTAAGAAATGGTTTTCTTCTTGCCACTCTTCCATAAAGGCCAGATTTGTGCAATATACGACTGATTGTTGTCCTATGGACAGTGTCTCCCACCTCAGCTGTAGATCTCTGCAGTTCATCCAGAGTGATCATGGGCCTCTTGGCTGCATCTCTGATCAGTCTTCTCCTTGTATGAGCTGAAAGTTTAGAGGGACGGCCAGGTCTTGGTAGATTTGCAGTGGTCTGATACTCCTTCCATTTCAATATTATCGCTTGCACAGTGCTCCTTGGGATGTTTAAAGCTTGGGAAATCTTTTTGTATCCAAATCCGGCTTTAAACTTCTTCACAACAGTATCTCGGACCTGCCTGGTGTGTTCCTTGTTCTTCATGATGCTCTCTGCGCTTTTAACGGACCTCTGAGACTCACAGTGCAGGTGCATTTATACGGAGACTTGATTACACACAGGTGGATTGTATTTATCATCATTAGTCATTTCGGTCAACATTGGATCATTCAGAGATCCTCACTGAACTTCTGGAGAGAGTTTGCTGCACTGAAAGTAAAGGGGCTGAATAATTTTGCACGCCCAATTTTTCAGTTTTTGATTTGTTAAAAAAGTTTGTAATATCCAATAAATGTCGTTCCACTTCATGATTGTGTCCCACTTGTTGTTGATTCTTCACAAAAAATATAGTTTTATATCTTTATGTTTGAAGCCTGAAATGTGGCAAAAGGTCGCAAAGTTCAAGGGGGCCGAATACTTTCACAAGGCACTGTATCTAGCTGTATGAGGATAGGGGGGTACATATCTAGCTGTAGGAGGATGAGGGGAGGATGCATATCTAGCTGTAGGAGGATGAGGGGAGGATGCATATCTAGCTGTAGGAGGATGAGGGGAGGATGCATATCTAGCTGTAGGAGGATGGGGGGAGGATACATATCTAGCTGTAGGAGGACGGGGGGAGGATACATATCTAGCTGTAGGAGGACGGGGGGAGGATACATATCTAGCTGTAGGAGGACGTGGGGAGGATACATATCTAGCTGTAGGAGGATGGGGGAGGATACATATCTAGCTGTAGGAGGATGGGGGGAGGATACATATCTAGCTGTAGGAGGATGGGGGAGGATACATATCTAGCTGTAGGAGGATGGGGGGAGGATACATATCTAGCTGTAGGAGGATGGGGGGAGGATACATATCTAGCTGTAGGAGGATGGGGGAGGATACATATCTAGCTGTAGGAGGATGGGGGGAGGATACATATCTAGCTGTAGGAGGACGGGGGAAGGATACATATCGAGCTGTAGGAGGATAGGGGGAGGATACATATTGAGCTGTAGGAGGATAGACATATCTAGCTGTAGGAGGATGAGGATTACGTCTCTGGCTGTAGGAGGATGAGGGGAGGGTACATATCTAGCTGTAGGAGGATGGGGGGTACATATCGAGCTCAAGGGGGTACGTCTCTAGCTGTAGGAGGGTAGGGGGTACATCTCTAGCCGTAGGGGGTACGTCTCTAGCTGTAGGAGGGTAGGGGGTACATCTCTAGCCGTAGGGGGTACGTCTCTAGCTGTAGGAGGGTAGGGGGTACATCTCTAGCCGTAGGGGGTACGTCTCTAGCTGTAGGAGGGTAGGGGGTACATCTCTGGCTGTAGGAGGATGGGGGGGTACATCTCTAGCTGTAGGAGGATGGGGTACATCTCTAGCTGTAGGAGGGTAAGGGGGTACATCTCTAGCTGCAGCTCTAGCTATAGGAGGGTAGGGGGTCCACCTCTAGCTGTAGGAGTTACACCTCAAGCTGTAGGAGTTACACCTCAAGCTGTAGGAGTTACACCTCAAGCTGTAGGAGTTACACCTCAAGCTGTAGGAGTTACACCTCAAGCTGTAGGAGTTACACCTCAAGCTGTAGGAGTTACACCTCAAGCTGTAGGAGTTACACCTCAAGCTGTAGGAGTTACACCTCAAGCTGTAGGAGTTACACCTCAAGCTGTAGGAGTTACACCTCAAGCTGTAGGAGTTACACCTCAAGCTGTAGGAGTTACACCTCAAGCTGTAGGGGGGTACACCTCAAGCTGTAGGGGGGTACACCTCAAGCTGTAGGGGGGTACACCTCAAGCTGTAGGGGGGTACACCTCTCGCTGTAGGGGGGTACACCTCTCGCTGTAGGGGGGTACACCTCTAGCTGTAGGAGTTATACCTCTAGCTGTAGGAGGGTAGGGGGTACATCTCTAGCTGTAGGGGGTACATCTCTCGCTGTCGGAGTTACACCTCTAGCTGCAGGAGGGTACACCTTTCGCTGCAGGAGGGTAAGGGGTACACCTTTCGCTGTAGGGGGAAAATGACACTTCCTCAACCCCTGCTGTAACAGCCTCCCCCCTGCATCATCTCATACCTACTGTACCTGGCTGCTTGCTACAATGGTCTCTCTCTGTCTCTCTGTAAGTTGTGGCAGTCACTCTCTGTTTCTCTAAAGGGAAGAACAGGGTGTCAGAGTGAGAGAGGAGAGCAGCAACCCCCTACACTCAGCACAGTGCCCAGCCGCCTAACTTGCCTGCTGTGTGTGCGTCTCAGGGCCCATGCTGTGTGTGTGTGACCTGCTGTAGTTCAGGGATGAGTGGGTAACCAGCTGCTGTTCTCTGGGAGGAGAGCTACACAAGAGGTACTAAACAGACCCAAAGGCCCCTGCTCCCTTACACACTACTGCTACACACTGGCGGCTGTGTGACTGAGAGTAAGAGTGCAGTTTAGGGGTTGTTTGAGTTAGTGAGAGAGAACGATAATTCAGAAATGTCAGTCACCGCTGTCCATGGTGCTGAAATTAAAAGGTAATGGTGATTGCTTTTGAAGAATGACATAAGGAAAGAAAGGGTGCATTAGCTATATCTTCTTAACATTGGGGTTTAGACCAGATTATTATAGTCTCCTGGTATAACTGGGTTGATGTGGATTATTATAGTGTCCTGGTATTACTGGGTTGATGTAGATTATAATAATCTTGCTTGTTTGTCGGTGACCAAATACTTATTTTTCACCATAATTTGCAAATAAATTCATAAAAAATCCTACAATGTGATTTTCTGGATTTTTTTTTATTAGTTGAAGTGTACCTATGATGAAAATTGCAGACCTCATCTTTTTAAGTGGGAGAACTTGCACAATTGGTGACTGACTAAATACTTTCCCCCCCCCACTGTAGTCTCCTGGTATAACTGAGTTGATATACATTATTATCGTCTACTGGTATAATGTAGATTATTATAGTCTCTTGGTATAACTGGGTTTATGTACATTATTATAGTCTCCTGGTATAACGTAGATTAATATAGTCTCCTGGTATAACTGGGTTGATGTACATTATTATAGTCTCCTAGTTCAACTGGGTTGATGTACATTATTATAGTCTCCTGGTTCAACTGGGTTGATGTACATTATTATAGTCTCCTGGTACAACTGGGTTGATGTACATTATTATAGTCTCCTGGTACAACTGGGTTGATGTACATTATTATAGTCTCCTGGTACAACTGGGTTGATGTACATTATTATTGTCTCCTGGTATAACTGGGTTGATGTAGATTATTATAGTCTCCTGGTTCAACTGGGTTGATGTACATTATTATAGTCTCCTGGTATAACGTAGATTATTATAGTCTCCTGGTATAACTGGGTTGATGGACTTTTTAATAGTGCTTCAGTCCTCCAGTTCAATGACTGCAGATACAGACTCTAGTCTACAACCCCAGTAGATCCCGCTATCAATCTGCATGACTGGATCCTCCTTATACTCATCCAGCTCTGTTGCTCTCTTCCTTCAAGCATTCTCCTTTAAACTTACAAGCAGCGCCTGTCTAACGTAGTGTTTTCAAGCAGTGTGTGAATGAGTGGGCTGATCCAAGTGTGAGAGACTTTCCCAGCTTCCAATCTCATCTACTCTGAGTAAGAGAAGGGGAAAGAGAGAGAGAGCGAGTCACACTTCCTTACACACACTTTCTCTCTCTCTCTTATATATATATATATATATATATATTATATATATTATATATTATATATATTATATATTATATATATATTATATATTATATATTATATATATATATATATATATATATAATATATATATATAATATATATAATATATATATATATATATCTCACACACTCCTGCTCTGCACACACAATCAAACTTTTCTGATGTAAGTGATAATCTTGTCTATTAGTCTGGGGAGAGTTCATAAGATGGCCGCCGAAGTTGTGATGTGATTAATGACTGTATAACAGGCTGGTAGAGAGAGACGAGGCCAAGGTCAGACTCTACAGTACTGTAGCTCTCCCATCCTGATTACCATTAGCACGGACCCATTCTGAAAGCCCTCATCTATCACTTAGACTTTCAATAACTTTTATTCACATTTTAGGTGAGGTGGATTTGGTGGAGGTGGTAATAAAATGCGAGTTAGGGCCAGAGCTTCATTGTGTCAGTCTTTCAGTCATTCCATCTCAAATGACACCCTATTCCCTAAAGTAGTGCGCTTTGTATGGAATGGTGCGGTTTTGGGACAGTCGAGTAAAATGGTGGATGAAAGGTAGGGCTGGGAATTGCAAGGGACCTCACAATACGATATTATCACAGTACTTAGGTGCTGATACGATATGTATTGCGATTCTATAATGTGTAAATTGACGTTACAAACATATTGCTTTCAGAAAGTATTCACACCCCTTTTTAGACATTTTTGTTTTTACTGCGGGATTAAAAATGTATTAAATTATTATTTTGTGTCACTGATCTACACATAATACCCCATAATATGAAAGTGGATTTTTTTTTTTTTTTAGAATTTTTTGAGAAAAAAATTAAATTAAAGCTGAAATGTCTTTTAGTTAAAGTATTCAACCCGTTTGTTATGGCAAGCCTGAATAAGTTCAGGAATTAAAATATCTTTCAAATCGCTTAAGTTACATGGACTCATTCCATGTTCAACAATAGTGGTTAACATGTTTTTTATGTCTACCCCAACTCTGTGGCCCACACATATAAATGATCTGTAAGATCCCTCAATCGAGTCGTGAATTTCAAGCACAGATTCAACCACAAAGATGAGGGAGGTTTTTCAATGCCTCGCACAGAAGGGCACTGATTTGGTAGATGTGTAAAAATGAAAAAAAGACGCTGAATATCCCTTTGACCATGGTAAAGTTATTAATTAGGCTTTGGATGGCGTATCAATACACCCATTCAGTACAGTTACAGGCGTCCTTTTTGAATTCACACTGTAACAAAACAAAATGGGTAATAAGACAAGGGGGTTTGATACTGTCTGAGGGCACTGTATGTCTACTGCAGAGAGACGAGGGAGCTTAAGGAAAAATAGTTTTTCTAAGTCGTGGAAGTAAAAGTGCTGAAAACGAACTTGGAGAACAAGCCATAGGAGGAAAAATACCAGATTTTTGGCGCTTGTACAGCCAACTAGCAATAGCTAACGCTATCTAACAACATTTTTTTTTTTATCGAGATAATATTGTTGAAAAATTGTGATATGTAACTATCGCGTTTTTCCCCAATCAATAATGAAAGGGTGAAAAGGAGGAAACGGCCTACATTCGACTTCTACCCTCATCTTTCTCCCTCCAATTCCCACCCCTTTAAAACAGAGCATGCAGGACAAATGAATTAATTTCCCTTTAAAAACCTCAAGGTTGCAATACTATTTTAATTTTTTCCTTTTTCTTTACAAATTTGATAGAGACAACCTGTTGTTGCTTGTCTTTTGGACCAGATTGCCCGTAGTGATATTCAGTAAGACAGTTTGGGTACGATCTGTTTGTTTTTTTAACCTTCAGGCTTTATATTAACCAGGACCAAATGGACCCATTTCTCTATATTTTCAGCAAGTTGCACAGACACTGGACACTATTGTACTAGATACCCTCTCTCATGCTGTGTGTGTCCACTGTGTCTACTGCTTGTGTGTGTCGGCTTCTTTTAGTTGTGAGTGGGTCAACCTGAGACAACAAAGCCCCTGTAGAGAGTAGTTTAGCCTGTGATGTAGCGTGTCTGTACATTTTATAAATCACACAGCAAGGCCTACCATGGGCCGTAAGGGGCCTCAAAGAGCCCGTAAGTGGAAATCAATAGTGAATATCAATCAAAGAGCGAGTGAGTGTATGAATACGACACTGCCCACAGGCTGACCTTCTCTCTCTTTACCTGCTGCCTCCCACAGGGTAAATAGCCAATTACACACAGGCTGTGTGGGGGAGAGGTGTGTGTATGCATGCCTATATGCAAGTGTGTGTGTGTGTGTACGCGTGTTTCCATATCTGTGTGTGTAAACGAGCATCTTCCCCGATATGGCTAATGGGGGGTAATTAATCAGTTTGTGAATGTAAAGTGCTGAGATGTGGGAAGTCATTATTACTGGGCTGCTGAAACAGCATCTCTCACTGGTTCTGTTGAGAGGGCATGATGGCAATGGTGGATATGAGGGCCTCATAGCACTTACACACTCACTCTGCTGGCTGCCTATTGTCAAGGTGATAATGAGGTGTGTCTGGGGAAAGCCTTTTTCTCCATAATGTAATCAGGTTAGAGATGAACTAGGCCTATTTGTGTGTGTGTGTGTGTGTTGTATAATGTAACATAAATCCGCTGCCAAATTCTTAATGAGTCAGTTGACCTTAGGTGCAGCCTTTCGAGAAACAATCCACTGAAAGTCCTTCCATCTCTGCGTTGACACAATTTATATTTACCAGCCATAGACATTGATACAATTTAAATTTACCAGCCAAAGACATTTGTTCAGCTGTCTTTCACACGAGCCTTGGACGAATGGACTTTCACTCAACGCGTCTCCGGCATAGCCAACTCTCAACAAACAACAACAATAAAACACACCACTTTGCAGTCTTCACATTCAAACATTGACTCATCACGGCCCACCACAGACCACGTCCCGGTCCCTCGCTGACTCTGCTGATGAGAAGACCAAGTAGAAGAAGAATAGTTCACACACCAACAGAACTCTGAGGAGAGGACAAGGCAACAACAAAGCTGCGAGCTGGCTGATGCAGATAGTGTTATCAGTGTATGAGATTATGCAATCCTCAACACTTTCACTCTTTGTCTCTCTGTCTCTCTCAGGCACTTGGAGGGCCTTTGGTTCAGGGAATACAGGCTCCTGAGCTATTAGCATCTCATTACCCGCAACGCCAGCAGCTGATTGGCAAATTAAATGTAGCTTACTTAGTCCTCATGAATAATGCATAGGGATACTGGCTACTGTAGCGAAGGGGTGTGTGTGTGTGTGTGGGGGGGGGTTGGAGCTGTGTTCGGATAAAGGGGGTTAATAGTGCCGTCTGTTAGGGAAGAGTTTGGTGTGCATCAGGGAAAGAACCATCCACCTCAGTCACAGTGCTCGTAGCAGATATACAGACTTGTTCAGAACAACGTGTGGTAGGCCGTACAATGTGGAGCTGTTACTTTGGCTCCAGATCTTTAAGCTATACCTTTTTTTTTCTTTTTTTCTTACCCCCTTTTCTCTCCAATTTCGTGGTATCCAATTGTTAGTAGTTACTATCTTTTCCCATCGCTACAACTCCCGTACGGGCTCGGGAGAGACAAAGGTCGAAAGCCATGCGTCCTCCGAAACACAACCCGACCAAGCCGCATCCAACCCGGAAGCCAGCCGCACCCGGAAGCCAGCCACACCAATGTATCGGAGGAAACACCGTGCACCTGGCGATCTGATTAGCGGGCACTGTGCCCGGCCCGCCACGGGAGTCGCTGTTGCGCGATTTTTTTTATTTTATTTGTTTATTTCACCTTTATTTAACCAGGTAGGCTAGTTGAGAACAAGTTCTCATTTGCAACTACGACCTGGCCAAGATAAAGCATAGCAGTGTGAACAGACAACAGAGTTACACATGGAGTAAACAATTAACAAGTCAATAACACAGTAGAAAAAAAGTCTATATACATTGTGTGCAAAAAGCATGAATAATTACAATTTTGCAGATTAACACTGGAGTGATAAATGATCAGATGGTCATGTACAGGTAGAGATATTGGTGTGCAAAAGAGCAGAAAAGTAATTAAATATAAACAGTATGGGGATGAGGTAGGTAAAATTGGGTGTGCTATTTACCGATGGACTATGTTCAGCTGCAGCGATCGGTTAGCTGCTCAGATAGCAGATGTTTGAAGTTGGTGAGGGAGATTTTTTCAATTCGTTCCATTCACAGGCAGCAGAGAACTGGAACGAAAGGCGGCCAAATGAGGTGTTGGCTTTAGGGATGATCAGTGAGATACACCTGCTGGAGCGCATGCTACGGGTGGGTGTTGAGACAAGGATATCCCTACCGGCCAAACTCTCCTTAACCCGGATGACGCTAGGCCAATTGTGCGTCACCCCACGGACCTCCCGGTCGCGGCCGGCTGCAACAGAGCCTGGGCGCGATGCAGTGCCCTAGACGACTCAAGCTAAACCCTTTTGAAATAAATAACCACGTCTGACTTGGCAGCCCTGTTCCTTGAGTGAGACCCAAGCATAAATCGAAATTAGGAATTTTCTTTCTATTACCTTTCTGAGATACTTAGTCCTCTGATTTTATGAAAATGGTCTGTTTTTTGGATTTCAAGTTCGTAGGACAATTTTCAGGCAGCGTTGCATAAATGGTTTGAATTTTGAAAGGATCTGTCGCACACCCGGACGTTGATGGTGCAATAGATGAAGGGTAACACTGAAATGGAAAAAGGGCATTCAAAAATTATATTAGAATTAGTAAAAGCATCAAAGGAAAAATATACTGTCATGTACTTGCATAGATGGCTTACAAAATATGTTTGTTTTTTAGGGTGGGGGGGAAGCGTGGCCTCAGACAAGTGGACAGGTCTTTAATGTTTCAGATGCTTCTGATGCCACAACCACAACCATACCGACACACAACAAATACCAGTAAGAGAAATCTGGGTCTAAGGAGCTGCACTAATGTTTGACATTGAACATAAAAATACGACCGGAACATGATGCAATTTTAGGACACATCGCCTTTTTACAACTGTGGGTCTTCCAGGGTTAATATGCATGGCGAGGGTTGGGTCTGTTGTTCTGTTGCATTCCATTCTAGGCAGATCTAAAAATTACTCTCAGTGCGTGTAGCCTTAACGCTATCAGACAGAGTGATGTTGATGGGAGACGACGGGAGAGCGGGAGAGAGAAGCAGTGCTTGATTAGCATGCCGAGAGATGAGAAATGCACCCTGGGTACCAGGAAATGGCGGCTAGCGAGCGTGCCAGAAGTCACACAGATGTTTCATTGTTATGCTCGTCTTTACAAAATCAGCGCTGTTTAAAAAAGGGGCCGTACCGGCAAACGAGAGAGGGAGGAGAGAAAAAACAGAAAGCGATGTCACAGAGAGGGGACAAACGAAGCTGATTCCTGTGTTTTTCTCAGCTGCGCAGCGAAAAGGCAGCCACATAAACAAGACTGATTTTCTATTTTGAGGGTGGCCATTTTGAAGGTGGCTTTTTCAAAAAGCCCCGGTTCACTCCACACATCTGCAGCGGGTTTCAAGCTAATTCAACACACAACACCCTCTCCTCAGGGCAAACAGACACTCAGTTCCTCCTCTGCTGAAAACTGTAAATCTCTACCCCCCCCTCCCCATTACAACAAACACGGCCTCTGAAAGGAAAGCTATCTCGAGTGAGGTTCTGAAATGGAAAAAGCAAGTTTAGATGGTTCGATGGTAAACCGTTTCTTTTCTCTATTGAGAAGGTAATGACACAGTTGGTGGGTATCTGTGAAATGCTCCAGTCATATGAACACACAGTGGGATGTTTGCTCAGCACAGTGCTCTCAGACAGAGGCTGGAATCAAAGGAAGTCACCGCTGATTGGGTGGGTTTTTCTATATGAGAGAAGCAGGTGTTTGGCTATAGTAGTGTGTTGCCAATTGGGTTCATATTAAACAGCTCATTGACTTCTCTAAGGGACCGAGTTTCCAAGCTTCAAAGGAAGTCATACCTGATTGAGTGGGTTATACAGAGATGCAAGGCAGGTACTGTAGTAGTGTGTTCATCAGTGTATTGGTGGAGAGGTGCTGTCTGATTTGAAGGTGTGTGAGTTGGATTGGCCCATTAAGGTCGTGCTGATTTTGCAACTCTTTAAAAGGGGATTTTTTTTTTTCTCCAAGAGATATCAAAGATGAAAAACAGTATGAGCCCTAGTCCATTCTAAATACAATTGAATCAATACAGTCAAGGCCTTAATCCTTGATGTGGTAGCACCTGCAATTTATTGACTTAGATTCACAAAAACTCAAGGTGATCAGACATCAATTTCAATATTCTATGAATAATTGAGCTGGTAGGTTGTTCAGTTGACTGCCCTTCTAGAAGTAACCATCAATTACCTTATTCTGAGTGAAAGGTGTTTTCTCCTTTAGTTAAATAAAAGCTATGATCCCATTGACTTTGCATTACGTTGTTCATTCATTAGGCCGTTTGGGTGAAGAAGTGGCTTTAGTCTAATTGATTGGCTTAGCCCTCTGAGTATTGGAGAGTGTGTTATTTGCCCTATTGGCTTTTCCGCTACAGATATTAATGAGAAACATTAGATGGGAGAGCAGGCTGGCAGACTCCGAGGGTAAGTGTAATTGTCATTTACTGTGCATTGGCCCTGCTCTCCAAAATGTGTGTGTGTGTACGCCTCCTTCAGGCTGGAGAGAGATTGGGGACGGAAGAAGTGGCTTCAGTACGGTTCAGTTCATTAGGGAGATGTAGTGGAAAGGAGGTGCCCAAAAGTCACTAAGCAATGTCCATTATCACGCTCTAGAATCAGGCTCACGACATAAGACACTATTTGTAAATTGGTTATTTTAGTAGTTGAAACAGCATAATAACACGTATCTGGTAGAAATACAGGACATTTGTTTTAAAACTGCAAAATGTTCTCTCTGCCCCATGGCAATGTGTAGAACTGCTGAAAATAAGCTTTGATGCTGCAAAGGTTTCTCTCTGTGAACAGTTTGGGGTCGAATGGGTGGTTTGTTACTACACCGATAAACGACAATAGCCATCTGGACCTTTGCCAGCTAGGAAATTGGTGTGACTCAACCTTCTCAAATAGTACTTGAGTACTCATGCAGTAGACTAGAGTATAGCAATATTAATAATGCTGTTTGCACCCTCCACCACTAGAGAGCAGCACTGACCACAGTCCTTCAGTCTGAGAGAGAGGAGCGAGACTGCTCTTAACATCTGCTTTGATAAGCCTGTGCTGTCATTGTGCAGCAGGCAAGGCAGCTCTAAACTGTTGTTGTGAGGGACGGATGTAAATTCGGGAATACATAACTCACGACCTTCAAGTCCTCTTAGCCACTCTGTTTCCCCCAACAAGGTTGAGGGATCCTCGGACAAGTTGAGGGGGGGGGGGGCGCAATTGGAGCGTTATCATTGGTATCCCGGCGCCGTTCAGAGCAGCGCTGACGAGCCCAGTTCCAACATCACACAATTTTTTTTTCTCTCCCTCCACCACTACCATGGGCAGTGGCACCCTGAACAGAAGCAGTCTGTCTGTGTGTCTGTCTGTCTTAGGCCTAGTTTTTGAGTGACATTGTTCATTTCATTATCAATATCTAATTGATTTTATAACTCTAGCGCCGTTGATTAATAGGCTAGTGGAAGGCTAATTAAAATGCTTTTAGCACATGTAGTCCAGGCCACCACTTCCACCATAACCATTACAAGACTGACGCTTACATTTGCCAGCACTTATGGCAGAGCCCTGAGTCGATCCATTAACGTAAACAGGCCAATAAAAGGAGTTTGATTGGAGTTAGTGGTGAATTAAGCACTGTACATTTGGAGCCAGACGAGAGAGTCTGTATAGAGGGAGATTTTCTGTCTAACATCATTCTGATGTAATTCTTTCCACAGGATAAATATAGTCTCAATGAATACACACAGAGTTGAAGAGGCCCACTCAGTAGTCATGTCTCTGGGGACAGGGAGCCTCTCTTAGCCCCATGTCCATCTGGAGGGGACCCTGACCTGGGCCTCTGTCCCTGAGGAGCCTTGGATTTGAGTGAGAAACCGAGAGAAGATAGAAATTATGCCATGTAATAGAAGGCTGTTTTTCTTTTCTCCACGTGTACACATTATGTGTTGACTAGAGAACAAGAGACTGGTAGATGGTAGTAGAGTAGCCATTTTATCACCATCCAGCTTACATACCTGGTTCAGACCATGACTTTTTCATTACACGAGCATAATTCTATTTTATTGCTCCCCAAAGGGGAAATTTGACTGCTACCCGACGCTATATCAGACACTATAGAACGTAAAGACTGCCGCAGTCGGTCAACATTGGAGAGGGATGAACATTTCATCTATATAAATATATATGATGAATATTTTAAAGTATGTATTCCCAGTGTTTCACTGCTCTGTAGTAACCAGGCCAGTTCTCCCTCTGGCTATAGTGGCTAATCGGTCCATACATTAGAGGTAGATGAAGCGGAAACATTAGCATTGTGTGAGCTGCTCGGGAGTTATGGTGTTGGGATGTTCTCCTTCCCAGGATGTAATAATAATAATAATAATAATAATAATAATAATAATAATAATGGCATAAGAGTGTTGTGTGTCTATTGTTAGTTTGCCCATTTCTTTTCACATTTTTAGATGTTTTTAGTCTTAAAAGCTAAATTCAGCCATTGTAGTCTATTAGAAAGAACAAGAATTAACAACCAACTCTTCTGTCGCTAGCTACAGTATACTACCCCATGTCTCTGGAGAAATGGAGAGCAAGAGTTAGAATCTGTCGTCTTCTCTGGCATGTTTTGGTACAGAAATGAAAGGATGCCATACAATTACATTCAAGCCATGTGTGAACAAACAAGCTATAGGGCATTTTAGAAGGTTGCAGAATCACGCGCACAATTTACATTTGTAAACGCTTTTTAAGTAACTAGGAATTTTAAATGTGCTTTCCATCAGACTGCTTTTTTTGTCCAGATCTTAGCATGGCGAGTAGAGGATATTTTCCTGGAACCAGACTCGGTGTCTGAAATGGCACCCTTAATAAAATGCACTACTTTTGACCAGAGCCCTATGGGTGCCATTTGGGACGCATCATAACTGTATCATTCTTACCTCATCTCTCTCTCTCTCCCTGCCTGGCCCTGGGCTGGGGATGGGAATGGGGAGGACGGTGACTTACCTCATCTCTCTCTCTCTCCCTGCCTGGCCCTGGGCTGGGGATGGGAATGGGGAGGACGGTGACTTACCTCATCTCTCTCTCAATTCAATTCAATTCAAGGGCTTTATTGGCATGGGAAACATGTGTTAACATTGCCAAAGCAAGTAAGGTAGATAATTGTTATTGTTTATTTCACTTTATATATTAACAGTAGACATCACACATACAAAAGTTTCAAAACAATAAAGACATTACAAATGTCATTATATTTTATATATATATATATATGTGTGTGTGTGTGTGTGTGTGTGTGTGTGTGTGTGTGTGTATATATATGTATGTATATGTATGTATGTGTATATATATGTATGTATGTGTATATATGTGTGTTTTAACAATGTACAAATGGTAAAGGACACAAGAGAAAATAAATAAGCATAGATATGGGTTGTATTTACAATGGTGCGTGTTCTTCACTGGTTGCCCTTTTCTCGTGGCAACAGGTCACAAATCTTGCTGCTCTGATGGCACACTGTGGAATTTCACCCAGTAGATATGGGAGATTTTCAAGATTGGATTTGTTTTCGAATTCTTTGTAGATCTGTGTAATCTGAGGGAAATATGTCACTCAAATATGGTCATACATTGGGCAGGAGGTTAGGAAGTGCAGCTCAGTTTCCACCTCATTTTGTGGGCAGTGAGCACATAGCCTGTCTTCTCTTGAGAGCCATGTCTGCCTACGGCGTCCTTTCTCAATAGCAAGGCTATGCTCGCTGAGTCTGTACATAGTCAAAGCTTTCCTTAATTTTGGGTCAGTCACAGTGGTCAGGTATTCTGCCGCTGTGTACTCTGTTTAGGGCCAAATAGCATTCTAGTTTGCTCTGTTTTTTTTTGTTAATTCTTTCCAATGTGTCAAGTAATTATCTTTTTGTTTTCTCATGATTTGGTTGGGTCTAATTGTGCTGCTGTCCTGGGGCTCTGTAGGGTGTGTTTGTGTTTGTGGACAGAGCCCCAGGACCAGCTTGCTTAGGGGACTCTTCTCCAGTTTCATGTCTCTGTAGGTGATGGCTTTGTTGTGTAAGGTTTGGGAATCGCTTCCTTTTAGGTGGTTATAGAATTTAACGGCTCTTTTCTGGATTTTGATAATTAGTGGGTATCGGCCTAATTCTGCTCTGCATGCATTATTTGGTGTTCTACGTTGTAGACGGAGGATATTTTTGCAGAATTCTGCGTGCAGAATCTCAATTTGGTGTTTGTCCCATTTTGTGAAGTCTTGGTTGGTGAGCGGACCCCAGACCTCACAACCATAAAGGGCAATGGGCTCTATGACTGATTCAAGTATTTTTAGCCAAATCCTAATTGGTATGTTGAAATGTTTGTTCCTTTTGATGGCATAGAATGCCCTTCTTGCCTTGTCTCTCAGATCGTTCACAGCTTTGTGGAAGTTACCTGTGGCACTGATGTTTAGGCCAAGGTATGTATAGTTTTTTGTGTGCTCTAGGGCAACAGTGTCTAGATGGAAATTGTATTTGTGGTCCTGGTGACTGGACCTTTTTTGGAACACCATTATTTTGGTCTTACTGAGATTTACTGTCAGGGTCCAGTTCTGACAGAATCTGTGCATAAGATCTAGGTGCTGATGTAGGCCCTCCTTGGTTGATGACAGAAGTACCAGATCATCAGCAAACAGCAGACATTTGACTTCGGATTCTAGCAGGGTGAGGCCAGATGCTGCAGACTTTTCTAGTGCCCGCGCCAATTCGTTGATATATATGTTGAAGAGGGTGGGGCTTAAGCTGCATCCCTGTCTAACCCCACGACCCTGTGTGAAGAAATGTGTTTTTTGCCAATTTTAACCTCATACTTGTTGTTTGTGTACATGGATTTTATGATGTCGTATGTTTTACCCCCAACACCACTTTCCATCAGTTTGTATAGCAGACCCTCATGCCAAATTGAGTCGAAGGCTTTTTTGAAATCAACAATGCATGAGAAGACTTTGCCTTTGCCTTTGTTTTGGTTTGTTTGGTTGTCAATTAGGGTGTGCAGGGTGAATACATGGTCTGTTGTACAGTAATTTGGTAAAAAGCCAATTTGACATTTGCTCAGTACATTGTTTTCATTGAGGAAGTGTACGAGTCTGCTGTTAATGATAATGCAGAGGATTTTCCCAAGGTTACTGTTGACGCATATTCCGACAGTAGTTATTGGGGTCAAATTTGTCTCCATTTTTGTGGATTGGGGTGATCAGTCCTTTGTTCCAAATATTGGGGAAGATGCCAGAGCTTAGGATGATGTTAAAGAGTTTTAGTATAGCCAATTGGAATTTGTTGTCTGTATATTTGATCATTTCATTGAGGATACCATCAACACCACAGGCCTTTTTGGGTTGGTTGGAGGGTTTTTATTTTGTCCTGTAACTCATTCAATGTAATTGGAGAATCCAGTGGGTTCTGGTAGTCTTTAAAAGTTGATTCTAAGATCTGTATTTGATCATGTATTTGTTTTTGCTCTTTATTCTTTGTTAAAGAGCCAAAAAGATTGGAGAAGTGGTTTACCCATACTTCTCCATTTTGGATAGATAATTCTTCGTGTTGTTTGTTTAGTGTTTTCCAATTTTCCCAGAAGTGGTTAGAGTCTATGGATTCTTCAATTACATTGAGCTGATTTCTGACATGCTGTTCCTTCTTTTTCCGTAGTGTATTTCTGTATTGTTTTAGTGATTCACCATAGTGAAGGCGTAGGTCTCTGTTTTTGGTTGGACAGGTTTCTCAATTTCTTTCTTAGATTTTTGCATTTGTCATTGTTGTTAATTTTCTTCGGTTTTCTATTTGAGATTTTTAGATTTGATAGGGAAGCTGAGAGGTCAAATATACTGTTAAGATTTTCTACTGCCAAGTTTACACCTTCACTATTACAGTGGAACGTTTTACCCAGGAAATTGTCTAAAGGGGATTGAATTTGTTGTTGCCTAATTGTTTTTTGGTAGGTTTCCAAACTGCATTCCTTCCATCTATAGCCTTTCTTAATGTTACTCAGTTCCTTTGGCTTTGATGCCTCATGATTGACTATTGCTCTGTTTAAGTCGACTGTGATTTTGCTGTGGTCTCCCTGCCTGGCCCTGGGCTGGGGATGGGAATGGGGAGGACGGTGACTTACCACATCTCTCTCTCTCTCCCTGCCTGGCCCTGGGCTGGGGATGGGAATGGGGAGGACGGTGACTTACCTCATTCTCTCTCTCTCTCCCTGCCTGGCCCTGGGATGGGAATGGGGAGGACGGTGACATCTGCTTGATAACTGTCAGAATCGGGACGCTTTAATTACTGCCTCAGACAATGGAGCGTCGGAGCTCTGACACTTTCCTTTAGAACGTTCCCGGAACCATTGTGTTGTTAATCTGTCAGTGGGGACTAGGGGTTCTGTGTGGGTTTGTGAGTGTGTGTGCCTGCAGCGGGTGAAGGGATTCGGCAGGGACTCGCTCTGCTCGCAGGGTGAACTCATTTGCATATATATATTTTTTTTGCTGTGTACTCTACGAACGTTGGCGGCCGTATATCGGGGGCAGGAAAAGCTTCCTCAATGATGTATGGACTTCTAGTCCAACTGACACACACACACAATAGTGTGGTGCGTTCTTGGTCGATGACACTGATAGTTTCAACAAAGACCCGGGGCAGATATTGTAAGGGCATCATCAATGAATAGGCCTAAATGACATGGCATGTTTTTATTGTCCCATGGGGGATGTTTCGAGGAAAGTGTGTTAAGGTGTGTAGGACTTTGCAGGGCCTTTTCAGGTTGCATTAACTGAGTGCATTCCTTAGCTCGCTGAATTAATTCTGACGACTTCCTTTGTTGGTGCACTTGTGGAAAATGGAGGTGATTTCCCCACAATAATTTAGTGTTTGTGAGCAGCCCTTCTGAAGCTTCTCCTGTTGATAGATGGTGTAATTGATGTAGCTCGCGGTAAACACTTTAATGATGGACGAAGCATCTTCACGATAGGAGAGAGAGAGTTATCCAGGACCAAGGGGTAGCCCTTAACAATACCTCAGCTCTGTTTACATATTGCAAAATGGCGTTTATGATCGTCACTCTTACAGCAGTTTAATTCACGTCGTAAAGAACGAAAGTAAAATTGCTCAAATTTAATGACTTGGATGGGTTGTGTGTTTTCGTATCTTAACTGTATTAGGTTATACACTGTAATGTGCTCTGTTGCATTTTTTTTTTGAAAGACTCCAAGAAGGCAGTGTATTGTTATTTCTTACTGTTTGGAGTCTATATATCCAACTCCTTTTAATTGTGATAGAGTTTATACTAATAATATAAATATACTTTCTGGGGAAAAGTTGAAATCCTTATCTAATGCAAATATTAAATCCATTCACCTCTGGATTAACATGACTAGGTAGGTTAAATGAGCTTGCACAGGAGACAACATTTCTCTGACTCATGACACGGATAGGTCTATATTACAATATTTTTCTTTTTTACTTTTGTTGAGGAGAAATTGGAGAGGAGGAGAAAGTGAAGATGTATACATTTCAACTAGCTGTTAGACTTGGTGAAATGTACCTAATGGTGACGATTATATTCTATATCCATATGATTGTCATTGCGCATCACAGTGACAGGCTAAGCACTAGGGGACCTTGGAGAGTACTGAGGAGGCTCCTGTGACTCTTTGTCACTGAGGTGGGAAAGAAAGACATATCTGATCCTGAAGACCTTTCCTCTCTTTCAATTATGGCAGCACCCCGCACCTCTCTGATTCAGAGGGGTTGGGTTAAATGCGGACAACACATTTCAGTTGAATGCATTCAGTTGTACAACTGACTAGGTATCCCCCTCTCCCTTTCTGCAATCTACTGCTCTCAACAGCTTTCTGCAATTTACCTCTCTCGCAGTTATCTCATCTTTCCATCTCTTTCTGCTATCTTCTTTAGCATGTATCAAGCCATAGGCCTAGCAGATAGGCTACACAGACACGTGATGGATAGAGCAAGGATGTTGAAACACTAGAGGCTTCTCTGTGTGTGTCACCCTATACGATTGCTCATGGTAGGCCTGTTTCATTGTGTGTGTGTGTGTGTGTGCGCGCCACCCAGTGGCTTTTGGTAGACCCGTTCAAGTGTGTGCGTCTGGAAGCAACGCTGGAATTACTGATGCGTGACAATAAAATGCAGAGCATGAAATTAGCTGACGCTCCCAGCAAAATCACTACTGTTCCTTTCTTCTCTCTCTCTCCCTACTCCCTTTGTTTTTAACATCTGACATTCAGTAATGTATTCATAGCTATTTGTATTATTTTTCTACCCATCACATTTCATATGACGAGTAAAGTCGATGTATAAAAATAAATCCCCGACAGCTGTGAAGGAAACAGGAAGTTTCGTTACATTTGTGTAAAGGCCAACAGACAATTTGTTTGAACAACATGGTGGGGGCCTTTCTGTGTTGGTATTATTAATAATGCGAGAAAGGACAGTGGATCTTCTTTAGGTGCAAGTATTGACATAATAACCATATTGAGGCAAACTTGAAGTCACGCGATGATATGATATGTGTGGTTCTCCCGCTACGACCTGGGAAAACCATGCCGTTTATTAGGCTACAGATGAAATAAATGATGAAGCACTTCACAGGGTGGTGATAGTGCACATTGATGAGCTTGATGCTCCTTTCCAATAAATCAAGGGTCTTATTTTGGTGACATGGTGATCGATGCTTGGCTGCCGTTTGACAAATAAAAAATATTCTCTACTCGTCATGTAGACTAGCCTGTCCGGCACAGCCTACCTGCACTGTGTCTGCCAGCTATTGTCTAGAACGCAGATGCCAAGACGGGAGTAGGCACATTTAGCTTATTTAATGCAACAGTTTGGGACAAAATGATCAGTAGAGTTGAAAATGCGATTAAGTTCTCAGCAACAAAACCAAAAATTGTTGCTCAAATAGAAAGGGGAACTAACAACAACCAAAGCCTAAACAGGTGGGGTTTTAGGAGGGGTTCGGAGTGACGCATGGGTGTGTCCACTGAAAGTTGACTAGCAACAACAACTTGGCCATAAGTCACCCACCATGAAGGCCCACTAAATTAGTCAGAGGCAAACAGAAGAAAAACCCACACCAAATTTAGACAGGAAGCAAACAAAAAAAGTGGAGCAAAACGGGGAAGATAATATATTGTTTGTCTGGAACTCAAATAGGGAGAGCCAACTAAAGGTATTTGTCCTCCACATCTCTCAAGACAACTGGAGCTCTGGTCCAGCCATTCTTAAATAGCACCATGGCCAGCACAGGTGAAACACCTTCCCTCTAACGAGATGACCGACCACCACAAGTGTAATACAGACTGACTAACAAGGTGACACCAAAAGGTGAGCCCTATGTGCTAACGTCCAACCTTGAAGTATAATATTGTAACACCTTCCCAATTAAGACAACAAATATACTGAACAAGGAAACTAGGTGTATGTCGCGGGCCTACTTCACAGGAGAGGCATTTGAACATAAACATTTTTTTTTATAGCTAGCTAAAAACTAACCATAACTTTTCTTTCTCTCTACCGCACCTGCTGTCTCGACCTCTGACTGCTCGGTTACGAAAAGCCAACTGACACTTTACTCCTGAGGTGCTGACCTGTTGCACCCTCTACAACCACTGTGATTTATTATTTGACTCTGCAGTTTATCTATGAACATTTGAACATCTTGAACAATCTGAGTCTTTACTCTTATCTCTACCAGGTACAGCCAGAATAGGACTGGCCACCCCTCAGAGCCTGGTTCCTCTCTAGGTTTCTTCCTAAATTCCTGCATTTTCTAGGGAGTTTGTCCTATCCACGTGCTTCTACATCTGCATTGCTTGCTGTTTGGGGTTTTAGGCTGGGTTTCTGTATCACGTTGACATCTGCTGATGGATTTATAAATTCATTTGATTGATGGTTTACAACATTACTTTTAATTGCCTGGTTTGCTATATTGACATATAGTAAATTAATTAGTCTGCCAAGTTTGATGTCGGACGACAATAGAATGTTCATGATGTCACTGCGACAACTGTATACAGACATGTCGATAGACGTCGTACAAACCAGCCTTTAGTCTTAATCTTTGTTGAGGACACTACTGTACTCACTCTGGTAAGCACATGGCCTCACATGTGAATACTTAAAGATGTGGGGCGAAGGCTTAAGAGGGTGTGAACGATACTGAATTGGTGTAGACACAGAAGAGCTCTCCAGTAGTAGTACCAAAACATTCAACGGCCATTTTCACAAAAGTGAGGTTACAAGTTTATCAACTTTCAAAGCAGAATTGCTTTCCCATTTGTTCCTCAACTAGTGTATGATATATATAATTTTTTAGTGCTGAGTCTTTACGTTTATCCAATGTAAAAAAACACAATTTCCAATTTATGTATGTAAGATTGAGCCGGTCTGTCACAAATTTGTTTACATCCCTGTTAGTGAACATGTCTCCTTTGCCAAGATAATCCATCCACCTGTGGCATATCAAGAAGATGATTAAACAGCATGATCATTATGCAGGTGGACCTTGTGCTGGGGACAATAAAAGGCCACCCTAAAATGTGTAGTATTGTTACACAACACAGATGTTTTGAGGGAGCGTGCAATTGAAATGCTGACTGCAGGAATGTCCACCAGAGCTGTTGCCAGAGAATTTAATGTTAATTTCTATACCATAACCCAATGTCGCTTTAGAGAATTTGTCAGTACGTCTACGCCGACCCAGGACCTCCACATCCGGAGTATTTCTGTCTGTAATAATTCCCTTTTTGTGGGGAAAACTCATTCTGATAGGCTGGGCCTGGCTCCCCAGTGGGTGGACCTGGCTCCCAAGTGGGTGGGCATAAGCCCACCCATGGCTGCACTCCTGCCCAGTCATGTAAAATCCATATATTAGGGCCTTATTTATTTAAATTACTGATTTCCTTATATGAACTGTAAATTTATTAAAATCCTTGAAATTGTTTGATGTGGCATTTTTGTTCAGTGTATATATCCTATATTTTTGTTTGACAAGTTTGCTCACAACCAACAGAAAATAACTTCCATCTCACAACATGATCAACTTAAATGCGTCGCCTTCTCCAATATAAACATGGTGCCGCGACTGGCTGTCAACAATTAGTTAAAATAGGAAGTTTACATACACCTTAGTCAAATACATTTAAACTCAGTTTTTCACAATTCCTTACATTTAATCCTAGTAAAAATTCCCTGTCTTAGGTCAGTTAGGATCACCACTTCATTTTAAGAATGTGAAATATCAGATAAATAGAGCAAATTATTTATTTAAGATTTTATTTTGTTCATCACATCAGAAGTTTGCATACACTCAATTAGTATTTGGTAGCATTACCTTTAAATTGTTTAACTTGGGTCAAATGTTTTGGGTAGCCCTCCACAAGATTCTCACTGAGTCAGGTTTTGAGGCCTCCTTGCTCGCAGACACTTTTTCAGTTCTGTTCACACATTTTCTATAGGGCTTTGTGATGGCCACTCCAATACATTGACTTTGTTGTCCTTAAGCCGTTTTGCCACAACTTTGGAAGTATGCTTGGGGTCATTGTCCATTTGGAAGACTCAAACTTTAACTTCCTGACTGATGTCTTGATGTTGCTTCAATATATCCAGTTTTCACTCCTCACGATACCATCTATTTTGTGAAGTGCACCAGTCCTTCCTTCCCCCACAACATGATGCTGCTACCCTTGTGCTTCGGCTTGCAAGCCTCCCCCTTTTCCTCCAGACATAATGATGGTCATTATGGCCAAACAGTTCTAATTTTGTTTCATCAGACCAGAGGACGTTTCTCCAAAACGTACGGTCTTTGTCCCCATGTGCACATGCAAACCGTAGTCTGGCTTTTTTTTATGGCGGTTTTGGAGCAGTGGCTTCTTCCTTGCTGAGCGGCCTTTCAGGTTATGTCGATATATGACTCGTTTTACTGTGGATATAGATACTTTTGTACTGGTTTCCTCCTGCATCTTCACAAGGTATTTCGCTGCTATTCTGGGATTGATTTGCACTTTTCACACCAAAGTACGTTCATCTCTAGGAGACAGAACACGTCTCTTTTTCCTGAGTGGTATGACGTGCCCTGGTGCCATGTTGTTTGTACTTGCGTACTATTGTTTGTACAGATGAGCGTGGTACCTTCAGGGGTTTGGAAATTGCTCCCAAGGATGAACCAGACTTGTCTACAATTTATTATTATTATTTTTTAAATCTGAGGTCTTGGCTGATTTCTCTTGATTTTCCCATAATGTCAAGCAAAGAGGCACTGAGTTTGAAGGTAGGCTTTGAAATATATCCACAGGTACAAGCCATGAGATCATTTTCTGGATTTTTCCACGCTGTTTAAAGGCACAGTCAACTTAGTGTATATAAACTTCTGATACACTGGAATTGTGAAACAGTGAATTATTAGTGAAATCATTTGTTTGTAAACAATTGTTGGAAAAATTACTTGTCATGCACAAAGTAGATGTCCTGACCAACTTGCAAAAACTATAGTTTGTTAACAAGAAATTTGCGGAGTGTTGAAAAACAAGTTTTAGTGACTCCAACCTAAGTGTATGTAAACTTCCAGCTTCAACTGTAAATACAAGGCAAAACAGCCACCGTGTGTTATTTTTTTTAAATAAAGATTTTTTTATGATCAACCACGTGACAATAATTTGTTCTGTTCCACAAAAACGAGCAAATGAAAATCGGAACTGGCACCCAGAACAGTAGAAATGGTAAGATGATAAATTGTGTGCGCCACCTATGAAATCTTTATAAAATAATTGCCTCCACGTTTCCATGGTCAGATTTTGGCTATAGACTTTTTTTAAACCAAGGTGAGACATGCCTCATGATATGAGGTAAAACATGCAGGTTTCAAACAATTAAGTATATTTACAAAATGCATACTGCCTGCAGCTCACGTTGTAAAGTGGAGGGTGACGCGCTGACAGCCTGTTGCCTGCACTTGAATGGGGAGGAGCACTTCAATTACCATTTGAGAAATAAAAATAGCTCCTTTTTTATTAGTCGTTCACAAAAAACAGTTTGTAACACGCGATTGCATTTAGAATTGTTGCTCAGTGAATGAATGGTCTTCATAAAGCACATGTTTTACTCCAGCTGCACCCAGCTGAGGAGCAGCAGGTGAAATCCCACTCAAATAGTCTGTATGCTGTGCACGTGTAGTTGTTGGATAAATAAGATGCATGACAACTAACAAAAATACAACCAGGCCAATTTCATTTTAAATTATGCAAATGTTCCTATAGACCGATAAGCATGACGGTCAAATATTTATTTCCATCGACTGGTATTTCCATCAATTAATAAAAAACATTATTTTGCAATGAGATTTTTTTTCTTTGTCAGTTTGGCCGGCAATTTTACTAGATGGTCTGCTGTGAGCTGAGTAACGAGCAAATCATCAGCATCCTAATAATGAATAGACCTTGTTCATTCTCCACTAATCTCTCACAACAGACCACACACACACACACACACAGCATCCAATAATAAATAAGCCCTGTTCATACTAATCACAGTCATGTAACGTGTGTGTGTGTGTGGGGCAGCAAAAAATCAATTACTGCTCTAGCCCCAACCCACACAAGCCCAGAGCTGCTCTTGTCTGAACGGAGGGGTGAGACCAACCCTCCAAGCTCCTATGTAGGACTCCCCATAGAATTAGAATAATTTTTTTCATTTCTATGCTAGGCCCTAAGCATATTGTTTCATGTATAAATAAGGTTTTTGTGTGAATATTTGAGCTATATGTGTCTGTGCATGCACATGTTTATCCTACAATGTATCTCCATACATTTGAGGTCTGGCATTGTGCCATTATTAATCTACTATCTGCCCATGTTACCCTGCCGGACCCTAGTAGTCTGCAGCACAAAGAAGCAGGATTCCTAGTAAACTATTTACCGTCAGTGCCTAATGGTATCTGAAGGCTGGTTGTTGGACCCAAGGCAGATTGAACCAGGCCCCAGAGTCAACTCTTTAATTACAGGCCTCCACAGGGCCATCTACACCTATACGAACCTAGGGATGTATGCACATGGGAACACACACACACACACACAGTCTTACCTCAGCTTGCAGCAGACAAAGAGAGAGGACGTCTATAGCAGGTGGACCCAGAGACATCCTGCTGTTTAAATGAGCGAGGACAGGTATTCAGGCTCTGCACTTGCACACGGCTGACGGTCTACAAGTATGTCTACCTCCCTGGTACAGGCCGAGTGGTCCTAATGCCTGCCAGGTTCACAAGACTAAAGAAGCTATGGTAAGGTAGCGCAACATACGGTGGGAAAGAGAAAGGGAGAACAACTTTGCGAGACTGAGGAAGAGCGAAGGTTATACTGCGTAGAGAGGGAGATGAGAGGATGAGAAAGGGAGAGAGAGCAGATGAGCAGTATAACCTTCTCAGTTCTTCCTGAGCTCTCTGACTCTTTCTATGCCTGTTTCTGTCTCTCTCTTCCTCTCACTTTCTCTCTGCCTCTCTCTTTCTATGCCTCTCTGCTTCTGTCTCTCTGTGTTTCTTTTTCTGCCTCTCTCGTTCTGGCCTGTCTCGCTCTCACTCTTTGTCTCCGTTTCTGTCAGACCCTATAGACACTCGACGAGAAAGTCCATTAGCCTCTCCTCATTAGGAGGACGTGACATCATTAAGTACAGTCGACGCTCTTACATTGTCATCAGACAGCAGCACTACTGATACACTACATCCTGTATTGTCATCCATCCTTCATCCGCTGTCTCTTTAATAGGATGTGTCGTTTAAATGTCACCCGACGCATCGCCTGTAAGGAATTGTCAAACAGTGGTCGTCAATGCTATGCCTCCTGGTTACAAGTCCTCATGATAGTAATGTATCGGTCCTCAAAGCACTTTACGATGTAAGAAGGGCGATTTTTAAAACCCAAATGAGAAGACAAGAGAACACATTCCTTGTCTTGTTTAAACCATCAGTCATCGATACTGAAGTTCCCACTTGGTCCCACTGGTTATTTCTTGAGGATCCAAGACACAGACATAGAGGAGCAGCCTCCACCTAAACCCTTAAAGCCCTAACTGAAAGGAACGGCTTGTCGGCTATTGAGCCTGTAGCGTAATTAATGGCAACACTGAGAGGGGCCTGTGTCTCAGCGCTCTCTTTCAATTGTAGGTAATTGATCTTCAAAGCCAATACAAACAAATGGAAAATCCTGAGTCTTGGACTGTGTTTGTGTGTGATATGATGAATAGATGTGTGTTTGTCTGTGACTGTGTGTTTGACTGTGTCTCCTCTCTGTTATAGTCGATGCACTCCAGTCAAGTTGTTAGTGCTGGCTCCTCTGACCTCTTATCCTCTTTATCTGACCACACCTTACATCTAGCCAACACCACTAAACTTCAGACATTTCCATGACATTTGAGTCATTTAGCAGACGCTCTTATCCAGAGCGACTTACAGGAACAATTATGGTTAAGTGCCTTGCTCAAGGGCACACCAACATATTTTTCACCTAGTCAGCTCGGGATTGGAACCAGCAACCTTTCGGTTACTGGCCCAACACGCTTAACTGCTAGGCTACCTGTCGCCACACACGACAGGTAGCCGAGCCTTCACTCAGTCACACACTGCTGGCTTGGATTAGCAAGCATCTCATTCAGAGAGTACGCGGGTATGGTAGTGGTTCCTAGTGACGATCTGAGTGTTGCTGTGGGGATCAAGGGGTTGCGGTTTGAGGAACCAACTGATTTAAATGCACTTATTGTAGCCTCATGGCTCTATACTGGAGTACCACCCAGCATTATTGCTATTTTGGTATTTTATTAGGATCCCCATTAGCTGTTGCGAATGCTGCAGCTACTCTTCCTGGGGTCAACACAAAACATGAAACATGACATAATACAGAACATCAATAGACAAGAACAGCTCGAAGACAGAACTCCATACATTGTCATGACTCCCACCAGGGGCCTCATGGCCCTATACTGTGTAGTACCAGATACCATTATGGCGTGGCTCCACCAGGGGCCTCATGGCCCTATACTGTAGTACCAGACAGCATTATGGCATGGCTCCACCAGGGGCCTCATAGCCCTATACTGTAGTACCAGACAGCATTATGGCATGGCTCCACCAGGGGCCTCATGGCCTTATACTGTAGTACCAGACAGCATTATGGCATGGCCCCAAGAATTCACTTTCTCAGAATCAAATATCCTATATCTCTGTACTGGCCACTCCAGTACAAAGAATGAGGAAGTGGACTAGGCCTCTATTTAAATGTTCACTCACGCTCCCACACATTAGTAGTCACAAAATTAAAAAAACATTTGTGGACTTTTTTGTCAAAGCTTTGGGTGTTTGATCAATAAAAGAAGAGTCAAAAGCACTTGTGTGTTTTGGTTAAATCATTAAACAATTTACACACACACACACACACACACACCATTCTCCCATTGTGTGACACACAGATTATATTGAAGCTCTGGAGCATTAATCCACACCGGCTTGGCTCCTGGTCTGTTTGACATAGAAAGACTGCATTAGACATCATTGATTAGCCATCTTGCCTCGGGGGCCACAGGCAGCGCGAGACAGATTTAAACATCACTTCAGATGAGTGTTGTGGTGGGCTAACGACAGAGCGGGACTAGGGAGAGCTCGGAGGTCTTCAATGTAACATGACAGAGCAGGGTTTTAAACTGCTGTATAGATGACTCAAGGGCCCGGTTTAGGGTTTCTTCAGTTGGTGTGAACATTTTGATCATTTTTAAACATTTATTTAACCTTCATTTATCCAAGAAAAGCCCATTGAGACCCAGTCTCTTTCAAGGGGAGACCTGGCCAAGAAGGCAGCAACAATCAGAACATTACTTAATTAAAACATTGAACAATACAACAACATGATCCAGCCTTAGTAGTAGACACAGTGCACATGTGTGTACATCTCTGGCTGTCTAAGTTGTGTGTGATGGGTCTGTGGTAACCCCTTGTGGCTCATGTTAGTGCTCTGGCTGTGATGAACATTGATAATGACCCTGTAGAATCCTGACAGTGTTTTTGCACTGCTCCTCTAATGGTGTGTGTGTGCTAATGTCATTAATGTCTGCAGTTATCATCCCTGTCGCACACACTGCTCTGCTATTGGGAGAGGGAGAGAGCTGAGAATAGCTGCGAGGGGGGGTGGGAGCTGCTAGAATAGCTGCGAGGGGGGGGAGCTGCGAGAATAGCTGCGAGGGGGGTAGGAGCTGCTAGAATAGCTGCGAGGGGGGAGCTGCGAGAATAGCTGCGAGGGGGGAGAGCTGCGAGAATAGCTGCGAGGGGAGAGAGCTGCGAGAATAGCTGCCAGGGGGAGAGAGCTGCGAGGGGGTGGAGAGCTGCGAGAATAGCTGCGAGGGGGAGAGCTGCGAGAATAGCTGCGAGAGCGGGGGAGAGCTGCGAAGGGGAGGAGAGAGCTGCGAGGGGGGGGGAGCTGCGATAATAGCTGCGGGCGGGGGAGAGCTGCGAGGGGGAGGCTGCGAAGGGGAGGAGAGCTGCGAGGGGGGAGGCTGCGGGAACGAGAATAGCTGCGAGGGGATGGAGCTGCGAGAACGAGAATAGCTGCGAGGGGGGAGAGCTGCGAGAACGAGAATAGCTGCGGGGGGATGGAGCTGCGAGAACGAGAATAGCTGCGAGGGGGGAGCTGCGAGAACGAGAATAGCAGCGAGGGGGGAGAGCTGCGAGAATAGCTGCGAGGGGGTAGAGCTGCGAGAATAGCTGCGAGGGGGTAGAGCTGCGAGAATAGCTGCGAGGGGGGGTAGAGCTGCGAGAATAGCTGCGAGGGGGGTAGAGCTGCGAGAATAGCTGCGAGGGGGGTAGAGCTGCGAGAATAGCTGCGAGGGGGTAGAGCTGCGAGAATAGCTGCGAGGGGGTAGAGCTGCGAGGGGGTAGAGCTGCGAGAATAGCTGCGAGGGGGTAGAGCTGCGAGAATAGCTGCGAGGGGGGTAGAGCTGCGAGAATAGCTGCGAGGGGGGTAGAGCTGCGAGAATAGCTGCGAGGGGGGAGAGAGCTGCGAGAATAGCTGCCAGGGGGAGAGCTGCGAGAATAGCTGCGGGCGGTGGGGAGAACTGCGAAGGGGAGGAGAGAGCTGCGAGGGGGGGGAGCTGCGATAATAGCTGCGAGGGGGAGAGCTGCGAGGGGGGGGGAGCTGCGAGGGGGGAGAGCTGCGAGAATAGCTGCGAGGGGGGAGAGCTGCGAGAACGAGAATAGCTGCGAGGGGGAGCTGCGAGAATAGCTGCGAGGGGGAGCTGTGAGAACGAGAATAGCTGCGAGGGGGGAGAGCTGCGAGAATAGCTGCGAGGGGGGAGAGCTGCGAGAATAGCTGCGAGGGGGGTAGAGCTGCGAGAATAGCTGCGAGGGGGTAGAGCTGCGAGAATAGCTGCGAGGGGGTAGAGCTGCGAGAATAGCTGCGAGGGGGGTAGAGCTGCGAGAATAGCTGCGAGGGGGGGAGCTGCGAGAATAGCTACGAGGGGTGAGAGAGCTGCGAGAATAGCTACGAGGGGTGAGAGCTGCGAGAATAGCTACGAGGGGTGAGAGAGCTGCGAGAATAGCTACGAGGGGTGAGAGAGCTGCGAGAATAGCTACGAGGGGTGAGAGAGCTGCGAGGGGGGGAGGGATCTGCGAGAATAGCTGCGAGGGAGGGAGTGAGCTGAGTATAACTACGAGGGGGGGAGGGGGGAGAGCTGCGAGGGGGAGAGAAATGAGGAGCGAAATGTAGGGATAAAGAGGGAGTGAGGGGGCTGGGGTTAGTTGAGGGAAAGAGGGAGACTGAAATGGATGGATTGGGCTAGATAAACAAAATAGAGGGAAGAAGAGAGGAAGTGAGGGGGCTGGACATAGCTTAAAGTGAGAAGCTGAGGGGGAGAGAGAAATGGAGGTAGAGGGGTAAAGACATCGATAAATGGAGAGATGGAGTGAGGGGGCTGGCGATCGGTATAGCACGGAAGCAGTAGCATGGGGACAGTTTCTGTGTGTGGGTATGTGTGTCTGCATAGCATGTTGAGGATGTGCTAACATTGGACACCCCCTGTTTTGAGAGTGGGCCATAGCCTTGGCTCCCTGAGCGGCGCGGTCTTCACGCCCAATACAAATCTACAACACCATGATGATGGCATTCTGTTACACTGCCACCAATGGGGAAGATAATTAACTGCAGTGACTGAAATAGGAGAGGGTAGATGGAGAAGGCGAGAGAGAGAGACTGAGGGGGTTTGTGTGTGTGGTGCCAGGGTAAGGCTGGAGGGGTGACAGGTGGCACGGTTTTTCCCTAGAGGATAAACCAGTGGAGAGGAAAATTCAACCTCCTTCCTCTCATTCCTATCTCATTTTCCCTCTTCCCCTCCTATCTCATTTTCCCTCTTCCCCTATCCTATCTCTCTCCTCATGTACCCCTTCTTTTTATTGACAATGTTTCCTTCCCTCCTTTCTCCTTCAGGCCCTGTTCCATACCAACTCCTCAACTCTTCAAATCATCCCCTTTCACGCACTTTTTTTAAATTCCTCCTCTTCTCTCCTCTCCTTCCCCTTTTTCCTCGGTAGCTCACTCAGTGTGTGTGGGGGTGAAACAGCCCATGTTTGGTTTGGCTCCACGGTGAAGTGAACGGTCTCCTCATGGCCTGACTGTGTAATTATCTGGGAGCTATACAGAAAGACTCATGCGAAGACCAAATTACAGCTGAGGAATTTGTTGATGCAATGAAAGCCTTTAAGTCCCAGGAAAACTCAAGTACTGGGGGCATACCAAACCTTTTTTGATGTACTCAGTGGATCATTATTAGCATTTTTTTAAACCAATCCTCTAAAAATGGTAGATTATCCAATACTGAACAAGGTCTGATTTCATTATTACTGAAAACTGGAAACAAAAATCTGGGAAACCAGGCCTGGTATTCATAGCTGACTTTGAAAAGGTTTAATGTACGACTGGAATTTATATATAAATGCCTGGAATATTTCAATTTTGGAGAATCACTTATACAATGGGTTAAGGTTATGTATAGTAACCCTAGGTATAAACTGGTAAATAATGACTACTTCTCAGAGAGTAATAAACTGCCAAGAGGCGTAAAGCAAGGTTGTCCACTATCAGCATATCAATTTATTATGGCCATTGAAATGTTCGCTATTAAAACCAGATCCAACAATGGTATCAAGGGCCTAGAAATCCTGGGCTTAAAAACATGTCGTTATTAATATTTTCATTTAAATCCACAATTAGAATTCCTCCACAGCCTCATGGATGATCTAGATCCTTTCCCGATTACAACCAAATTATGGTACTATATTACGTATTGGATCACAAAAATATACAACTTTTACATTACCGTGGAGTTTAACAATAAAATGGTCTAACGGTGAAGTGAACATACTTATATCTACTTATATTCTGAAAGAAAGAAATTATCTCATTCCAACACATTTCAATAGAAAGTTAGCAAACAAAGATAAGATCTTGCTTCCATGGAAAGGAAAATACCTGTCTATTTGTGGAGAAATCACCCTGATCAACATTATGGCCTTGCCTACACCTGGCAAGCCAGACCCAATTTAATGAGCCTATTTATATAATGAATAGGGCAGAAATGGTTTAAATGTTAAAGCGTTAGTCCTCTCACTAAAGGCTTTAGTAAGATGTTCAAGAATGGCCTTTTACCCTTTTATTCAGATTACAAGCGCACATTCAGGTATTTTAAAATGATATAATCTCTCAAATATTGCTATTTTTAAAACAAGCCATATACAGTTAGTTGCAAATTCAATTTAATCCCCCGGAAAAGACAAGAAATATTACAACAAATATTATGGTTAAACAAAAAAAAATGTTTTTTTGAAAAAGGTATATAATATTTGTAAATTATATCCTAACTAGGGCTGTTGGAGATATGTCACACACGTAGCTAACAAAAATATATGGAAATGTCTGCTCTACTCAAAATTACAACCAACTAATTGCAGCATTACTGCAAAAATGGAGAGGTAAGTGGAAGGGGGAGAAAGTAAGGAACTTGTTTGTCAGGCATGCATTAAAGGAAATTATGATAAATTAAAAGTACCAGTTTAATTTAAGGGCTGAAAAATTGAAAGCTGTGCCATAAAAATTGCACAATTCTTGGGGACGAGATTTTTAATTGTACCGATTCCATGGCACATGGTTTTTGAACTGATACACAAAACAGCGGCAGATTAAAAACTTTGAAATTATTTTCCAAAATTCTTGCAACCAGTAGAATGTTATATATATGGCGGATACAACCATCCCAGCTCTGCAGATTTAGCTGCAAACTGTCCACATTTATTCATTCAAGGATTTTTCTTTATTTTGACACATGGAATCATGTAGTAAACATTTAAAAAAAATATATGTATATATTTCATATTTGAGATTCTTCAAAGTAGCCAACCTTTGTCTTGACAGCTTTGCACACTCTTGGCATTCTCTCAACCAGCTTCACAGGGTAGTCACCTGGAATGCAATTCAATTAACAGGTGTCCCTTACATTGATGGAGGCCACAATCTATCTGCAATATTAAAGCTGATCTACCCCCTAAAAAATAAAAAAATAATTATCTGGGAGTTGGAGAGAGGAGAGGCTGCTGCTGCCTATAGTGGATCTGGCCCGGCTCGTTCTCTCTCACTCTCTCTCACTCACTCACTCACTCACTCACTCACTCACTCACTCACTCACTCACTAAAATGCCCACCGAACAACCATCCAATCTCCCACCCACCCTATTGTGAGAAGATGATGCTTAAAGGATGCAGGGTTGAAGTGTGTGAATGTGTTTTTGTCCGTGTGCCTTGAGCATGTTCATTCCTCAACAAACGACTGAAACACTGGAAACCAGGGAAGCTCGAATGTATGTAGAAATGGAGCACACTGCATACATGTCCACTTTAGCCAGTTCTAGTGTCACTGACGTTAATGTGCTGCTAACAGTTTAACTTCCTCCACTGCCCGACTGCCCCATACTGGGCTACAAACCAGTGATCTTCTCAAATCAAATTCTATTTGTCACATACACATGGTTAGCACATGTTAATGCGAGTGTAGCGAAATGCTTGTGCTTATAGTTGTGCTTATAGTTCCGACCATGCAGTAATATCTAATAAGTAATCTAACCTAACAATTTCACAACTACCTTATACACACACACAAGTGTAAAGGAATTAATAAGAATATGTACATAGAAATATATGAATAAGCGATGCCCGAACGGCATAGGCAAGATGCAGTAAATGGTATAGAGTACAGAATATACATATGAGTAATGTAGGGTATGTAAACATTATATAAAGTGGCATTGTTTAAAGTGGCTCGTGATACATTTATTACATACATTTTTCCATTATTAAAGTGGCTGGAGTTGAGTCAGTATGCTGGCAGCAGCCACTCAATGTTAGTAATGGCTGTTTAACAGTCCAATGGCCTTGAAATAGAAGCTGTTTTTCAGTCTCTCGGTCCCAGCTTTGATGCACCTGTACTGACCTCACCTTCTGGATGATAGCGGGGTGAACAGGCAGTGGCTCGGGAGGTTGTTGTCCTTGATCTTTTTGGCCTTCCTGTGACATCGGGTGGTGTAGGTGTCCTGGAGGGCAGGTAGTTTGGCCCTGGTGATGCGTTGTGCAGACCTCACTACCCTCTGGAGAGCCTTACGGTTGTAGGCGGAGCAGTTGCGGTACCAGGTGGTGATACAGCCCAACAGGATGCTCTCGACTGTGCATCTGTAAAAGTTAGTGAGTGTTTTCGGTGACAAGCCAAATTTCATCAGTCTCCTGAGGTTGTAGAGGCGCTACTGCGCCTTCTTCTCCACTCTCTGTGTGGGTGGACCATTTCAGTTTGTCTGTGATGTGTATGCTGAGGAACTTAAAACTTTCCACCTTCTCCACTACTGTCCTGTCGATGTGGATAAGGGGGCTGCTCACTCTGCTGTTTCCTGAAGTCCATGATCATCTCCATTGTTTTGTTGACATTCAGTGTGAGGTTATTTTCCTGACACCACACTCCGAGGGCGCTCAGCTCCTCCCTGTAGGCCTTGTCGTTGTTGTTGGAAATCAAGCCTTCCACCGTAGTGTCGGCTGCAAACTTGATGATTGAGTTGGAAGCAGGCATGGCCACGCAGTCATGGGTGAACAGGGAGTACAGGAGAGGGCTGAGAACGCACCCTTGTGGGGCCCCAGTGTTGAGGATCAGCAGATGTTGTCTGGGAGCAAGACGTGGTTCGCGACGGGGCTGGTATTTCTTTTGTAGTCCGTGATTGACTGTAGACCCTGCCACATACCTCTCGTGTCTGAGCCGTTGAATTGCGACTCTACTTTGTCTATACTGAAGCTTAGCTTGTTTGATTGCCTTAGAGGGAATAGCTACACTGTTTGTATTCGGTAATGTTTCCGGTCACCTTGCCCTGATTTAAAAGCAGTTGTTCATGCTTTCAGTTTTGCGTGAAAGCTGCCACCAATCCACGGTTTCTGGTTGGAGAATGTTTTAATAGACGCTGTGGGTACAACATCACCGTTGCAATTGCTAATGAACTCACTCTCCGAATCAGCGTGTTCATCAATGTTGTTGTTCGACGCTATGCGGAACATATCCCAGTCTACGTGATGGAAGCAATCTTGACGCGTGGAATCTGATTGGTCGGACCAGCGTTGCACAGACCTCAGCACAGCTGCTTCCTGTTTTAGTTTGTCTATAGGCTGGCAGCAACAAAATGGAGTCGTGGTCAGCTTTTCCGAAAGGAGGGTGGGGGAAGGCTTTATATGCGCCGCGGAAGTTAGAATAACAATGATCCAGGGTTTTGCCAGTCCGGGTCGCGCAATCGATATGCTGGTAAAATTTAGGGAGCCTTGTTTTCAGATTAGCCTTGTTCAAATCCCCAGCTACAATAAATGCAGTCTCAGGATATGTGGTTTACATAGAGTCAAATGAAGTTCTTTCAGGGCCGTCGGTGTCTTCTTGGGGGGGAATATACACAACTGTGATTATAATTCAAGAGAATTCTCTTGGTAGATAATGCGGACGGCATTTGATTGTAAGGAATTCTATGTCAGGTGAACAAAAGGACTTGCGTACCTGTTTGTTGTTATGATCACACCGCTTCTCTTTAATCATAAGGAATACCCCCCCCCCCCCCCTCGCCCTTCTTCAAACAATGGATCCACTTCGGGAAAGTCCTATTCCTGGTCGTAATGTTGGTGAGTTGCCGTTGCTCTTATAGTTCCTCTCTACTGTATGTAATAAAACCTAAGATTTCCTGGGGAAAAAAATGTAAGAAATAACACACAAAAAAACAAAATATGGCATAGTTTCCTAGGAACGCGAAGCGGCCATCTCTGTCGGCGCTGGACCATACTCCTTAACAGCGTTCCAACGGGTTGAGCCACCCAAAAGGTACTTCTTGGATGGCTCCATCTGACATTGCAAGCTGGCTTTGGAGTTTTTTTGTTTAAAATTTCTTATCGTTTTTGCATTGTCGAGAGGGAACCGGCAAGTGATCATTTCGTATACCATGTGTATCCTGTGCAAATGACTATTAAAACTGAAAACTTGAGTGAGCTTACTGTATGTTCTTAACTCTGTTACAATAGGATGGCTGATGCTAGCAGATGGAAAGGCTAATGCTAATTGATGACTAGTAGATGATTGCCAATGGTAGCTAATGCTAGCTGTTGGCTAGTGCTACAGTGGTTGATATCTAATGCTAGCATGGAATCCATATAGCCACATCTGACTGGCTAAAGGAGAAGTCATATAATGAAGTGAGCCTCTGTTCCCAGACGGTGCTGATGTGGAGTGGTCCCCTGACGGTTAAGGGGGTTACAGAGGGGTACAGGGGGTTGCAGGAAGAGCCAATGTGTGTTTTTGGCAGGGGTAAAGGGCTAAAGGGAGCTCATTTCACGCCCCTTTATTTGCACAGGTCCCAGGAGAGCGACATTATCAACTCCACCAGCTGGTTCACACACGGCATGGAAATCACATAACACTTAACGGCCCTTCAGATGCAACAATGTGCTTGAGAGATAATGCTGAACGTGTGTGTGTTTTTGTATTTGCCATCTATTTTCATGCCCTGTTGGTACAAAACTGAGTCTGTTTTGATAACGATGATGACGTTCATGTCATTGTTAGCGGCAGTGTCGACGTTGACTATGATGACCTTGACTCATGGCCATGATGTTGATGATTACGACGATGACAATGAAATGGAGGACGATGATGAGAAGTCAACCATTATTCCAATGACGTGTTCTCCCCCCTGCAGGTGCACCGTCGGTCAGCTGAGAGACTGCGTAACCTGTGCTGCGCCAACAGAGGCACCTTCATCAAGGTGGGTCAACACCTGGGAGCCCTTGACTACCTCCTACCTGAGGAGTACACCTCCACCCTCAAAGTCCTGCACAGCAGAGCACCACAGAGTTCTATGGAGGAGATTCAGCAGGTCATCAGAGAAGAACTGGGGAAGGAGGTAGGCCTGGGGGGGTGGGTGGTAGATCCTGGAGTAGATGTGTTTGTATGTTTATTGATTGTGAATATGGGGACAGTGGAGTTTTTCAGCTTTTTTGAGCATTTAATCCCACTGTGAACTAAACAAGTGGGAAGATTGTCTGGTGAAAAGCTTGGTAAATCAGGCCCTTGGTTCTGAAAGCACATTGGGTCTAAATAAGGACTGTTCCAGAAGCATTTTGGTTATACTTTAGATGGGTCTTGCGTCTGTTTTGTTATGACAGTCTTTTAGACTGTGTCTGAGACGAGGTAATTGTTCTGTTATTTGGGCACGACTTTACTTGGTCCCTCTGTCACTTTCTGATCTCTGTGTGTGTATGTGCGCATGTTAGATGGTCTTGTCATGGTTAGTTGGGTTCACTGCAGCAGCCAAATTATCCCTCAGTCTCTCCTCTCTTTTCTACTCCTCCATCTCTGTCTCCATGCACGCACCTCTGTTTATGACAGAGTTGTTCAGTTGAAAAGCCAAAGCTGTTTCCCACGTCCCCTGGCTCTATTTAAATCAGGAATTATTGATAGTACAGAGAGGTGTAGCTTGGAGGCAGACAGACAGGTTGTTTCTCTCTTACAGCAAAACACTGATCCTGGACCTGATCTTATTCTTATTTTCAATGACGGCCTAGGAACAGTGAGTTAACTGCCTTGTTTAGGGGCAGAATTACATATTTGTACCTTGTCAGCTCAGGGATTCGATCTTGCAACCTTTCGGTTACTAGTCCAACGCTCTAACATTGATCCTGTGATGAAATCATCCAGCCAGAGGCACTGTACTAAACACTTAAGCAGACTTCTGCTTAACATTAAAGGTACCAGGCTTAACTTCATTTGTCCTGAGATTTTCATTAAACATGTGTTAGCTTCAGTATGTGAGTCAGAGGAGGAATTGAAGTTTATCTTTCATGTCTGACAGATTTCTGCTTCCTTACTCCTGAGGAGCTGACCTGTTGCACCCTCGACAACCACTGTGATTATTATCTGAACATTTGAACATCTTGGCCATGTTCTGTTATGATCTCCACCCGGAACAGCAAGAAGAGGACTGGCCACCCCTCATTGCCTGGTTCCTCTCTAGGTTTCTTCCTAGGTTTTGGCCTTTCTAGGGAGTTTTTCCTAGCCACCGTGCTTCTAAACCTGCATTGCTTGCTTTTTGGGGTTTTAGGCTGGGTTTCTGTACAGCACTTTGACATCAGCTGATGTAAGAAGGGCTTTATAAATACATTTGATTGATTTAACTTTGTTCAGTTGTCAATAAATGCCATGTTCATTGTGAATTTAAAGTTTCAACAGCTGTCTACTTTATTATAAATTATTTTATTATTGGTAATTAGAAAACTACCTCAACATTTCTTTGTCACTCGTCTGTTGTTCCTCATATGGTTAGAGAAGTTTCAGAACTCTTTTTACAGATTACTCTCGTGTGTGTGTGTGTGTGTGTGTGTGTTACAGGTCTGCTGCGGCAGATATTACTTTGTCTTTGTTTCCAGCCAGCTTATTAAGTCAAATCAGGGTAGGCTATTTGTGTGAGAACGCATTCATTGGCAGGCCTATTCTAGATTTTTCCCGGTACATCATCATCATTCAGTGCCTCGGAAGAGATTAAGGTTGTACGAGCAGCAAGGCGTGACATCCACACACATTTCCTGCTCCTGAATATGTGTAAATACCTTCTCTCTAAATACAGGGTAGGGAATTATCAATGTGTTGCCTCTGATAGTCCCGACACACACACTGTGTGTGTATTTGCGCCACACACAATATGAGTGTCAGGTATCACAACGACAGTAAGGGACTGGTACTTTAGATAGCTACATTTTTTAACCTGGGTGAGTGGTGCTAAAACATACCAGCGACATTTTGTAATTATACTATACCATTGATGTGCTGAGGTCGTGAACTCTCACATGGTCGTGGACAAGGCCTAAGTTATTATGTTCAGAGGGCCTACAATGTGTTTCATGCGTGTTTACTGCTTAAGACATCATTTCCTGAGAGCAGACTTGAGGCAGAATTTTTAACTCATTCTCTCTCCGTCTCTCTTTGTGTTTCTTTTTATTCCTCCAGATTTACCAAATGCACCACCAAAATACAACATTTGACCCTCCTTTTCTGTTAAAAACCAGAGCACGTCTCGCTCTAGCAGACTGTTAAGACCTGCACCCTTTACTGTAGCATCCTTGAAGAAGGTGTGCCTCTTGGAGAAATTATACTTTTATTATTTGGGCCGTAAAAGTCCTTGTTTTTATGAATTTTAGATTAATACGAATGAGGTGTGCTTGAATTAGGAATTGTTCAGGCTTCAAGTTGGCTCAAAATAGGCTATTGCTGCTGTGGCAGGAAGGGAGCGTTCAGTGGCTGGCAGGAGTGTGTTTGTTTTTCGATTAGTTTGTTTAGTGTGTGTTTGTGTTTTGCCGCTGCTCCCTCATGCACAACCTCTTTACTGACTGAGTGAACCACATTAATCAGTGTCTCACACATACACGCACACACACACATCATGGGACTTATGGAGAAGGAGGGGTGAAGTATGATAGAGGGAGGAGCACCACGTAGTGACTTCAGAACGTATTCACACCCCTTGACCTTTTCCGTATTTTGTTGTCGAAAATCTAAAATTGATTAGATTTTTTTGTCATTGTCCTACACAAAATACCCCATAATGTCAAAGTGGATTTAAACACAAAAAAAATATGTTTACAAATTAATTAAAAGCTGTAATGTCTTTAGTCAATAAGTATTCAACCCCTTTGTTATGACATCCTAAATAAGTTCAGGAGGTCACATAATTTGCATGGAAAATAACAGTATTTTTTGAATGACTAACTTATCTCTGTCCCCCAAACATACAATTATCTGTAAGGTCCCTCAGTCGAGCAATGAATTTCAAACACAGATTCAACCACAAAGACCAGGGAGAGTTTTCATTGCCTTGCAAAGAAGTGCACCTATTGGTAAATGGGTAAAAGTTTAAAAAGCAGACGCTGATTATTCCTTTGAGCATAGTGAAGTTATTAATTACACTTTGGATGATGTATCAATACACCCAGTCACTACAAATATACAGGCGTCCTTCCTAACTCAGTTGCCGGAGAGGAAGAAACCGCTAGTGGTGATTTTAAAACAGAGTTTAATGGCTGTGATAGGAGAGAACTGAGGATGGATCATCATCATTGAAGGTACTCCACAACATTAACCTATTTGACAGAGTGAAAAAAAGAAGCTGGTACAGAATACAACAATTCCAAACCATGCATCCCGTTTGCAACAAGGCACATTTTTGGGGGTAAATCCAATACGACACATTATGGAGTACCACTCTCCATATTTTCAAGCATAGTGGTTGCTGCATCATATTATGGGTATGTTTAATAGTTTAGGACTTGGGAGTTTTTCAGGATAAAAAAGAAATGGAATGGAGCTAAGCACAGGTAGAATCCTTGAGGAAAACCTGGTTCAGTCTGCTTTCCACCAGACACTGCGAGATTAATTCACCTTTCAACAAGACAATAACCTAAAACACAAGGCCAAATCTACACTGGAGTTGCTTACCAAGAAGACAATGAATGTTCCTGAGTGGCTGAGCTACAGTTTTGACTTGCATCTAGTTGAAAATCTATGGCAAGACCTGAAAATGGTTCTCTAGCAATGATCAGCAACTAATTTGACAGAGCTTTGACAAATTTTGAAAAGAATAATGGGTAAATGTTAGGCAATCCAGGTGTGGCAAGCTCTTATGAGACCTACCTACAAAGTCTCTCAGCTGTAATCTCTGCCAAAGGTGCTGCTACAATGTATTACTCACAGGTGTGAATACTTATGTAAATTAGATTACTTTATTTCATTTTCAATCAATTTGCAAAAATGTCTAAACATGTTTTCTCTTTGTCATTATGGGGTAATGTGTGTAGATGGGTGGGAAAACCAAATCAATTGAATCAATTTTGAATTCAGGCTGTAACACAACAAAATGTGTAATATGTAAAGGGGTATGAATACTATCTGAAGGCACTGTATGCTGCTGCCATAATTGTTTGATTATAGTGATTTAATATTACCATTTGTTGCTGCTATATTGTTTATTACAATTATTATGACCATTTGTCGCTCTGGATAAGAGCGTCTGCTAAATGACTTAAATGTAAATGTAAATGTATTCTGCCACTTTTACCCCGTTTACATGTACATTCCTTCCTCAATCCCTCCAGCACCCTCTACATTGGAATAATGGTATTGCACTAAACTGTATATGGCGTTTTCGTGTTTCTTTTCTTCTTTCTCTTCTCTCGCATTTCACTTGTTTAATTTCTGATCTATATTACTACCTCTATTGTGCATTTTACATTCAGCATCACTGCGTCAAGGGAAATCTACTATTCTTTCTAACAACAAAGATGTCTACATATGCACTGTGTACGAAACATTAAGAACACCTGCTCTTTCCATGACATCGACTGACCAGTTGAATGCTATGACCCCTTGTTTATGTCACTTGTTAAATCCACTTCAATCACACAACTCGATATTAGGAAGATGGGTTTTAATGTCTTGCACATTCAGTATATTTCAGGATGTTGTGTATCCCTGGAAATAATCAGAATTCATGTAAACATGACAGTTTTCAAAACATAGTTTGTCCAAAAAAAAGTGGTCTGTTGGCACAACTTTCCCGGGTATGGTGTAAGTGGAGAATTGGGACAGGGTAAGTTGAGCTGCCTTTGGGACAGTGGGTGATGGTGCTGGTTGATCAGTTTAATGAATGGAATGGGGGTGTGGTATATTGTATATCGTAAATGTATGCATCCCTACAGATTTACACTGAGTGTAGAAAACATTAGGAATACCTTCCTTATATTGAGTTGCACCCCCTTTTCCCCTCAGAACAGCCTCATTTTGTAGGGGCATGGATTCTACAAGGTCTCAAATGTTCTACAGGGATGCTGGCCCATGTTGACTCCAATGCTTTCCACATTGTGTGAAGTTGTCTGGATGTCCATTGGGTGATGGACCATTCTTGATATTCGCGGGAAACTGTTGAGCGTGAAAAACCCAGCAACGTTGCAGTTCTCGACACACTGAAACCGGTGTGCCTGGCACCTATTACCATACCGGCTTCAAATTCACAGAAGTATTTTGTCTTGCCCATTCACCCTTTGAATAGCACACATGCACAATCCACGTCTCAATTGTCTCAAGGTTTAAGCGTCCTTCTTTAACCCCGTTATCTACACCTATTGATTCCAAGAACACAGGATGAGACCTGTGTTCTCGGATGTGGATTTAACAAGATTCATCAATAATGGATCACAGCGCTCACTTGGATTCATCTGTTCTGTCTATGCCATTGACAGAGCAGGTGTACCTAATATTTTGTACCCTCAGTGTACATCTCTGTTCAATATCTCTTATTCTTCCATTCCTTGACCACTTGTCTGGGACAGGGATGTTGTTTCAATGTGCCAATTAATAGGCAAGTTCTCATCATTTGAGGCTACTAAGTCCATGAAACTGGTCTCTGAGATTCTTGATAGGTTTAGGAAGCTCAGACTCCGTGTGTGCCCTGCTATCATGGCCTCTCTTTTGTACAGGCAGATGTTTACTTCTTTTTTTTTTTGTCAGTGTACCTCTTCTGTGTCATTCAGTCCATTTTTTTCATCTCTTGATGCTGCTTGAATGGACTTCTTCCCTTCTCTCAAGTCCTTGGCTGCTCTCTCAAGAACCTCAAGAGGGGATAGAACCCTTCCTGTTTTGTGTTTGTATATACGGGGCATGATGATGTCTGCTCTGTAACAATAAAAATGCTCCATCATGAGTTCATATTGCATGACACATTGCAAAAATACTTTGCGTATTGGCCCAGGTCCAAATCGGAGTTGAGCGTGCGTAAATGGAACATTTCCTTTTTTATGAGCTTTTCTCTCTCTTCGTATTCTGACCTTGAACTTAAGCTCGAGAATAGCATGCTATTCACCCACTATTCATGGGTGCTCAAATAAATGGTGTGGAAGAGGTGTGTATACAGATATGCCGTATTCTGACCTTGACTTAATTCCCCCCAATAATGCCACCACCTTTACGTGCGAGGAAATGATGAATAAGGTCGAGCAAATCCCACCGGTTTCAAGGTGGAAAAAGCATTTACTTAATTTTTTTCTGATTAGAAATAACACCATTGTCTGTGCACTGTAATTTACAACTTGATAAGATCTATTGATTAGAGCTAGGTCAATGAGTAATCCGTTTGTAGAAGGGGATTGTAAATATGCACAGCTAATATTTTAAGGTCATTTTTTCCTTATGATGCCTGTATGTGAAACCAGCCATATGGAAGCAAACTGAAAATAATATCAACGTGATGTATTGCATAGTGAAATAGGCTAGAAATAGCTGTCATGTTATTCATGACAATTGTGGGCCCTTTTTATAATTTGCCTGGATGAAATTTGGAGACCCAAGCTGTAGGCGTCTGTAGAGCTGACCCTGCCGAGTTGATGTTTTACCGTTGTCATGTTACCGTTGTCAACAGTTCCATGATTAGTGAGAATTAGGGTAGATTTATAGGACTATTGTTGAACCCCTATTGTACACTTTTTTTTTCCATCTTCCAATATTTAATGGATTGAACTTGAATATGGCAACTTTCAGGATGAATCAACCCACTATTTATTATTCATCAATGTACAGTATGTCATGAGTAAAGCTCTCCAAACTTAAAAAAAAATGATTCATACATACTTTCCTAACCCTAAAATGTGCCTAAGTAATCTACAAGATCAGAGTTTTTTTTTTTTATCTACCAGTTGGTGCTGAAACGGAGTCAAATGTGCATAGATGGCTTTATTTCATTGATCTCTATATTATGAACCTTTTCTGTTGACAAAATTATAATCAAAGTTCACCATATTTAAAGATAAATGTAGTGAAAACCCCTTTGAATGAAAACTCCAAGTGGGAGGGATTTCATCGGTTGAATGAAATATATTCTGAGTGCGCAAGGTAGCCACACCTGCAAGAGCGCCTTACTAAGTTAAGTCTGAATACTAGAGGTTGACCGATTAATCGGAATGGCCTATTAATTAGGGCCGATTTTCTAGTTTTCATAACAATCGGAAATCGGTATTTTTGGGCGCCGATTTAAAAAAAAAAAATATATATATATATATATATATATATATATTTTTATACCTTTTTTAACTAAGCAAGTCAGTTAAGAACACATTCTTATTTTCAATGACGCCCAAGGAACGGTGGATTAACTGCCTTGTTCAGGGGCAGAACGACCTTTTTTCACCTTTTCAGCTCTGGGGATCCAATCTTGCAACCTTACAGTTAACTAGCCCAACGCAATAACGACCTGCCTCCCTCTCGTTGCACTCCACAAGGAGACTGTCTGTTACGCGAATGCAGTAAGCCAAGGTAAGTTGTTTAGCTAGCATTAAACTTATCTTATAAAAAACAATCAATCATAATCACTAGTTATCATCAACCATGTGTAGTTATTACTAGATATTATCTAGCGTGTCCTGCGTTGCATATAATATGACTGAGAATACAAGTATCTAAGTATCTACATACATTCAAACAGCACTTTCGTGCATTTTGCCAGCAACTCTACGTTGCGCTTCAAGCATTGCGCTGTTTATGACTTCAAGCCTATCAACAACCCGAGATGAGGCTGGTGTAACCGAAGTGAAATGGCTAGCTAGTTAGCGCGCGCTAATAGCGTTTCAAACGTCACTCGCTCTGAGCCTTCTAGTAGTTGTTCCCCTTGCTCTGCATGGGTAATGCTGCTTCGATGGTGGCTGTTGTCGTTGTGTTGCTGGTTCGAGCCCAGGGATGAGCGAGGAGAGCACTGTCAATACTAAAGTGCCTGTAAGAACATTGAATAGTCAAAGGTTAATGAAATACAAATGGTATAGAGAGAAATAGTCCCATAATTCCTATAATAACTTCAACCTAAAACTTCTTATCTGGGAATATTGAAGACTCATGTTAAAAGGAACCACCAGCTTTCATATAGCTTTTTTACATAGCACATATTGCACTTTTACTTTCTTCACCAACACTTTGTTTTTGCATTATTTAAACCAAATTGAACATGTTTCATTATTTACTTGAAGCTAAATTGATTTTATTGATGTATTATATGAAGTTAAAATAAGTGTTCATTCAGTATTGTTGTAATTGTCATTATTACAAATAAATAAATACAAAATCGGCAGATTTAATCGGTATTGGCTTTTTTTGGTCCTCCAATAATCGGTATCGGCGTTGCAAAATCGGCAGATTTAATCGGTCGACCTCTACTGAATACCAAAGGGCCTCCCGAGTGGTGCAGCGGTCTAAGGCGCTGCATCCCAGTGATAGCTGTGCCACTCGAGATTCTGGGTTCAAGTCCAGGCTCTGTCACAGCTGGCCGCGACTGGAAGACCCATGGGGTGGCGCACAATTTGGCCCAGCGTCGTCCGGTTTAGGGGAAGCTTTGGCCGGGATGTCCTTGTCCCATCGCGCACTAGTGACTACTGTGGCGGGCCAGGTGCAGTGCACACTGACACGGTCGCCAGGTGTACGGTGTTTCCTCCGACACATTGATACGGCTGGGTTAAGTGGGCATTGTGTCAAGAAGCAGTGTGCCTTTGGACGCACGGCTCTCGACCTTCGACAAGACTAACTTCTAATAATAATTTCTATGTGCTATGGTGGCCATTGGCTCAACTTACCACATGGCAAACATTTTGACTATATTACACTAAGACAGTTAAGGATGAACTTTCATGTTTGGTTTCCGACTTCATATTTTAGCTTATAGAGACCCAAACTGATGTATAAAACAATCTTTGGTTTGGATGCAAGCATCATGAAACCTATTACACAAATTAAATAGAATTTGTGAAAATCCTTTTTTGGACCTAACTTGCTTACCACTTTTTCCATGTGGTTTCTTCCTTCACAGACTCCATGAACTGAATGGAGTCTTCCTAAATATTTGCTCATCTGATTCATTTTGTGTCTGGTTTCTTAGAAACAAGCGGTGGCTCAACTAACCCCACTCTCCCCGTACATGTAACAGAACTTGAAACTTTCAGCCAGCTGAGCATGTAAATGTACATCGTCTCCCTAATGGCGTGTGTGTCTTGCTGTTTTAGTCTTCAAGAGATTGAACGGGATCTTAAGCACTTACAAACTCGTAACATATTGTACGAATTGGAAACTTATACAAATCTTCAGGACGTTACCTTTCATACAAAACAGATGATGTTGTAGACAATTGCAACATTTTCCTGGACCCATTTTGGCTTGTGAGTGCTACTTTCAGAAGTATATATAAAACCTCTATCAACACTTTAATGATTGTATGTGGACTGGACATCCAGAGGTGATGCGTCAACTGTGAAGCCCATTATAAACACACAATGCTAACTAATAAGATAGGGCCCCCCTCCCTATCTGTGTCCATCTGTGTCCGGTCACATCATTTAACACTGCCTGAACGGTGCCAGCCCTCAGCCTTGGATAAAAGAGAAGAACATGCTTTATAAGGATTGGATTCCAAAATATCACCAACACATGTCAGTGTGCTTGGCAGCAGTGGGTTGTCTTGTTGTGTCGGGCTATATGAGTGTGACAAGATGGCTTCTGTTCCGCCCAACACACACCGCCTCCATCTACCCACGGCCACAAAGAGGGCATGCTCACCCTGTCCTTCCTGTCTCCATATGGGCTCTTTGGGCTCTTCCTCTTGTGACTCATCATTCTCTTTCTCACTGCCAAATGCTGGGCGTTAGCAAGTGACTTGCCATAGCCTAGGACAACCCCATCCTACACCACACACTATCCTATACAACCCCTTCCTACATATTTTACATTTTAGTAACTCTTTTCCAGAGCGACTTAGCACGTGTAGACTCGCAGTCTGAGTAATAAATATTTTCCTCAAGTCAGTACTCTTAAGAAAAGACAAATGCGCGTAAAAAAAGACTGATAAGACTGAGATGTCTTATTTAAAGTAAAGATTCACCCATTTTGAAAGTTATGCTGTTTTTGTGCATCTCTGAGCAATGTTCTATCGATTCCCTGGGTCATATCATGTTTTCATGTGTATCTGAGCTATTGCTGTTCAAGCAGACAGAAATTTGGCTAATATGATGTAGCACTGCGATAAAGGCACTCTTCTAACACGTTTCCTATTTGTCTGCCTCTTTAGCCCATTCGCTGCGGCACCATGCAATGCATGGTGCCGCAGCGAATGTCAAACAACTGCAGGTTGAACAGGGTGAGATCGTAGGATCCTAAATTGATAGCTGTAAAATCACCTAAACAAACTGCACTAACTACTATTTCACGTTCTGATATTGACTTCGCTATTATTGTGTGTAGCTACATTTGCTAACTAGCGAGCCAGCAAGCCCATAGAGAGAGCGTTGCATTGTGGGTTTTATAGTCGACTTGAGCTACAACAGATTTTCACATGTTGCTACCAACCTTATTATAACGACAAAATTAAACACTTGTTCACAAAACATAACACTGACAATTATAGATTGGTTTTGTGTGGATTTGTCCTTTTAAGATATTCTTTGAAGAGGTAGGATTTTAGACGGTTTTGGTAGATGGGCAGGGACTTTGCTGTCCTAGCATCTGGGGCAACATTGGGTGCCAGGACAGAGAAGTACTTTGAATGGGCTGAGCGGGAGCTAACCTCCTGTAGACGTGGGACGGACAAGAGACCAGTGGTGTCAGAATGGAGTACTCTGGTTGAGGTGTAGAGGTTGAGCATAGCCTGACAGTAGGGAGGGGCAGTTCCCCCTCACCGCTTTGTAGTTTTCTCAGCAAAAAAATATAATAATCATAGGGGTCAGGAATGAGTTGATGAGGTAGGTGAGGAATGGGAGAAAGTCTCCAAAGATATTCTGGAAGAGGGGATGGGGTTGAGTGGGCAGGTTGTCGGGCGGCTGGACATCACTAGTCATCTGGAGAGAGAGGGAAGAAAGAGGTCAAGGCGTAAGGTAGTTCTGTGTGAGTGGGACCAGTGGACTCCGTAGGCTGAGTGAATGAGGAGTGGATGTCATCAACTTTTTTTCAAAGTGGTTGACAAAGTCGTCCACAGAAATTGAGGGAGGAGAAGGTGGAAAATAGTTTCCTGGTGTCGGAGGCAGAGGCTTGGAATTTAGAGTGATAGGAAGTGGCTTTAGCAGCAGATACAGAAGAGGAGAATGTGGATAGGGAGTGGAAGGTTGATATGTCCAACGGAAGTTTAGTTATCTTCCATTTTCTATGTGCACGCAGTGAGTCATTCCGTCACGGAGCGGGAGGGGAGGTTTGAGCCATGCAGGAGGAAAGGGGACAGTGGAAGTCAAAGTAGGCGGAAAGGGAGGAGAGTAGGGTCAGAGGCAGAGTCAGAACACAGGAGGGAGAAGGATTTAGCAGAAGGGAGAGCTGATAGGATAGAAGAGAGAGTTTAGATTGCAACGTCACATGACCATCTGGGTGGGGGCTTAGTGGGTTGAGGAGAAAGTGAGAGAGAAAATAAACACATTTGTGATCAGAGACCTGGGGGGGTTGCGGTGAGATTAGTAAGCGAACACCCTCTAGTGTAGATGAGGTCAAGTGTATTGCCTGCCTTGTAAGTGGGAGGGGACTGGGAAAAGGGTGTGGTCAAAAGAGTCAAAGAAATTAGTTGAAGTCAGGCATAAGGAGGTTGATGTCGCCCCGTAAGAGTTGTTGCCATCGTCGGGAAATAAGCTTATCAAGGTGTCAAGCTCATTGAAGAACTCCCCAAGGGCACCTGGTGGGTGATATTTGACAAACAATGTTAAGCTTGAGTGGACAAGTGACAGTGACAGCATGGAATTCAAATGAGGAGATGGACAGGTGAGAGAGTGGGGGAAAAGGAGAAATGAGTAGCCCTGTGCCACCACTATGACAACCATATGCTCTTGGACTATGAGCTGACATGATGAGAGAGCAGCTGGAGTAGCAGTGTAGTGTTCTCTGGGGTAATCCATGTCTTCGACAGGGGCCAGAAGGTCGAGGGACTTTAGGGTGACAAAGACAGAGGAAGTCAGCCTTGTTGACTGCCTATCGGCAGTTCCAATTCCACATGGGTTGTGCGTGCAGGGTAGACTAGATGAGAAGGGTTTCAGCCACTGGGAGAGGAGTGAAAAAAAGATTGAAATCGCACACATACTTGACCAAGCTACAAAAGAGCAAAATGAGAAGAGAGTCGTGTGAAGCCTTCCTCAAATAACTCGGCAGACCAACTTGGCTGAACGTCTTTGTTTCGGGCGGCAATACCGGCGCTTGATTGAAGTGCTAACACTATTTGCTCATTGCCTGGAAGAGGTGAAGAAAAATACCCCCCCCCCAACAGACACAGCCACCAAGTATTACAAAGTTATCATGAATTGACCTGAAACCAGTCCAAGTCCATGTTCCAATACTTCAGTCACAAGTACTGAGCATTCAGCAGTTCAAAGCAATGATTAAGTAGGCTATTGAGTAGAAGGGCAGCACTTAACTAAAATTTCCCTATCCAGACTTTAAACAACAACACTTATTGAAAGACAAAACATATACACTAGTTGACCAAAAGTATGTAGACACCTCATCTAACATCTCATTCCAAAATCATGGGCATTAATATGGAGTTGGTCCCCTCCTTTGCTACTATAACAGCCTCCACTCTTCTGACAAGGCTTTCCACCAGATATTGGAACATTGCTGCGGGGACTTGCTTCCGTTCAGCCACGCGCATTAGTGATGGGAGGCACTGATGTTGGGCAATTAGGCCTGGCTCTCAGTCGGCGTTCCAATTCATTCCGAAGGTGTTCGATGGGGTTGAGGTCAGGGCTCTGTGCAGGCCAGTCAAGTTCCTCCACAACGATCTCAACAAGCCATTTCTGTGTGGACCTCGCTTTGTGCACGGGGGCATTGTTATGCTGAAATAGGACAGGGCCTTCCCTAAACTGTTGCAACAAAGTCAGAAGCACAGAATCGTCTACAGTGTCATTGTATGCTGTAGCGTTCATATTCTCCTTCACTATAACTAAGGTGCCTAGCCCGAACCATGAAAAACAGCCCCAGACCATTATTCCACCTCCACCAAACTTGACATTTTTCACGATGCGTTTTGGCAGGTAGCGTTCTCCTGGCATCTGCCAAATCCAGATTCGTCCATCAGACTGCCAGATGATGAAGCGTGATTCATCACTCCAGAGAACACGTATCCACTGCTCCAGAGTCCAAAGGCAGCGGGCGTTACATCACTCCAGCCGATGCTTGGCATTGCATATGGTGATCTTAGGCTTGTGTGCGGCTGCTCGGCTATGGAAACCCATTTTATAGAGCTCTCAACGAACAGTTGACCGAGGCAGTTCTAGCAGGGCAGAAATTTGACGAACTGACTTGTTGGAAAGGTGGCATCCTATGACGGTGCCACGTTGAAAGTCACTGAGCTCTTCAGTAAGGCCATTCTACTGCCAATATCGGTCTATGGAGACTCCATGGCTGTGTGCTCAATGTTATACACGTGACAGCAACGGGTGTGGCTGAAATTTTTATGTTACAGCCTTATTCTAAAGTTGATTAAATAGCTTTTTTCCTCATGAATCTACACACAATACCCCATAATGACAAAAAAACAGGTTATTAGAATTTTCAAATTTATTACAAATAAACTGAAATCCCGTTTACATAACTATTCAGATCCTTTACTCAGTACTTTGTTGAAGCAATCTTTGGGAGCGACTACATTCTTGAGTCTTCTTGGGTATAACGCTACATGCTTGGCACACCTGTATTTAGGGAGTTTCTCCCATTATTCTCTGCAGATCCTCTCAAGCTCTGTCAGGTTGGATGGGTAGCGTCGCTGCACAGCTATTTTCAGGTCTCTCCAGAGAGGTTCAATTGGGTTCAATTCCAGGCTCTGGCTGAGCCACTCAAGGACATACAGAGACTTGTCCCGAAGCCACTCCTGCGTTGTCTTGTTGGAAGGTGAGCCTTTGCCCCAGTCTTGAGGTCCTGAGTGCTCTGGAGCAGATTTTCATCAAATATTTATCTGTTCTTTGCTCCGTTGATCTTTCCCTCAATCCTGACTAGTCTCCCAGTCCCTGCCACTGGAAAAACATATCCACAGCATGATTCTGCCACCACCATGCTTCACTGTAGGGATGGTGCCAGTTTTCCTCCTGGCATTGAGGCTTGGCATTCAATCTTAGACCAGAGAATCTTGTTTCTCATGGTCTGAGTCCTTTAGGTTCCTTTTTATCAAACTCCAAGTGATCTGTCATGTGCCTTTTACTGGGGAGTGGCTTCCGTCTGGCTTTACCATAAATGTTTGATTACTGGTGTGCTGCAGAGATGGTTGTCATTCTGGAAGGTTCTCACATCTCCACAGAGTGACCATTGGGTTCTTGGTCACCTCTCTGACCAAGGTACTTCTCCCCCGATTGTTCAGTTTGGCTGGGCGGCCAGCTCTAGGAAGAGTCTTGGTGGTTCCAAACTGCTTCCATTTAAAAATGATTTAGGCCACTGTGTTCTTGGGGACCTTCAATGCGGCAGGCATTTTTAAGTACCCTTCCCTGTACCTCAGAGCTCTACGGATAATTCCTTTGACCTTAGGGCTTGGTTTTTGCTTTGACATGCACTGTGGACCTTATATAGACAGGTGTGTGCCTTTACAAATCATATCCAATCAATTGAATTTACCACAGGTGGACTCCAAGTTGTAGAAACATCTCAAGGATGATCAATGGAAGCAGGATGCATCGGAGCTCAATTTCGAGTCTCATAGCAAAGGGTCTGAATACTTATGTAAATAATGTATTTCTGTTTTTATTTTTAAGAAATTAGCATACATTTCTAAAAAACTGTTTTTGCTATGTTATTATGGGGTATTTTGTGTAGATTGACGGGGAAAAAGTGTGTAATCCATTTTAGAATAAGCCTGTAATGTGGCAAAAGGGACAGAGTCTGAATGCTTTCCAAATACACTGCATTTGATTGAAGTTTTATGCAAAAAAAAAATGTATAATCAAACAAACAGTCCTTCGTTAGAGTTTAGAAATGAATATTCTCTCTGCACACTCAACAGTCTGTCACAGTGTGTGTCATGGAACAGCTTGAGAAGAAGCAGTGTTGATGAATACAGTAAACCAGTTGGCTCTTTGAGAGGAGAGCGTTCTTTTTTTCCTTCCGTTTTCGCACTGTTTCCATTTTGTGTTTATTTTCCCCCCTAGTACCATTTGTGGTGACATATGCAGTCCCACTGTGTGTATCTGGACTGGTGCTTACTGTTGGCTCCACAAGCTGTCAGCTCTCCTCTCTTGTGAAAAGACTAAAAAAGCATGGCTCTGCTATGCCGTTTCACCAAACTAAAAGCATGGCTCTGCTATATGCCGTTTCGCCAAACTAAAAGCATGGCTCTGCTATATGCCGTTTCGCCAAACTAAAAGCATGGCTCTGCTATATGCCGTTTCGCCAAACTAAAAGCATGGCTCTGCTATATGCCGTTTCGCCATACTGTAAGCATGGCTCTGCTATATGCCATTTTGACAAATTAAACTACATTTGCATATTTGATAATCAGTGAAATTAACATAAATGGTGAGCCTTCTATGGAGAAGGTGTGGTGCCCCAAGCACGCGGGCAGATTGCTCCCTAGTCTGTTGAGGGTAAGATCTACAACTGATTAAGGATTCCTAGATGTTCCACTCTGGCAATACATGCGGTTTTACCTGGACTTTATCACAGTTTGGCATATTTACATAATGAAGTCGTTTCCATCAATACTGTTCTCATATGTAGTCCCCATAATCATTGCATCAGACCCACATACTGTAATTATATAATTCATAATCGCATGATTTAATGATGAGTTTGAACCTGCTAGTCTCACTCCTGACCTAACACTCAAACATGAACGTTAGCCCTTCACACATCTTTTTCTGAGGCAGTACAGGAATAGAACACTCCAAGGCACCGACAGCATTCATGTCTTATTTCAAAGCAATCTGAGCACCCAGAAAGTCAATACTTTATTGTCATTATTCACCCTATATTTAAAGGTAGCCTGCTCGTCTCGCGTTACAATACTCTCCAGTCTCGTTCATCACTCGGAACAAATATATAGGAAGCTTGGGAACCGACGCTAGTAGCTAGCTTTTTAGTGATAAACATGTTTGGCCTGACAAAGGACATCAAATTAAAGTTTATTTGTCACGTGCGCCGAATATCTTACAGTGAAATGCTTACTTACAGCCCCTAACCAATAGTGCAAAAAAAGGTGTTAGGTGACCAACGGTTAACTAAAGAAATAAAACAACATTAAAAAGACAGGCTATATACAGTAGCGCGGCTACATACAGGCACCGGTTAGTAGGGCTGATTGAGGTAGTATGTAGATATGGTTAAAGTGACTATGCATATATGATGAACAGAGAGTAGCAGTAGCGTAAAAGAGGGTTGGCGGGACAATAGCGCTACAAGACTTGTTAATGTTATACAAAAAAATACATTCATATCGGAGCAAATTCATCTCCGGAGTGATCTCAGCGCCATTGTGTTGGAACCATTTTAGAGTTGATCGTGCAGAGTTCCTGTCTGCTGTTGGGTGTAGCCTCTCCAATGCACAGGGAGAGCTTGATAATGTAGCTGCTTTCCAATGTACCCCTTACTACTGTGGAATAAGTGCTTTACAATCTCCCTCTGTGTCGATAAAGTAATACAGCTTCTGAGGCCATGATATTGTGCATATGGTACTCTATGCCTGAGGTACAAGGCGGAGATGATTTTTATGGTGGCGCTGGTATGGCTCAGACACTCCTCGGCCTATCAGCAAGCACTATGGGGTTGTCAAGAATCCAGCTGTTTGAGATTGTAACAGCTTTTAGAACGTGACTGCTTTAGAATATACCGGTAACAGATTTTTAGAATATGACTGGATAGGAATTTAGCAGCTTGAGAATGTTCAGGTAACCGTTTGAGAACGTGACTGCGTTAGATTGTTCCGATAATAGCTCTGGAATGTTTTTTTCGAACTGCTTTCAGAACGGTACCGCTGAGGCACATGTAGAGAGGGGATTGAAAAGCAGAGGGGGTGCCTCTTGGCTCTGTTCTCTCCATATTACGAGATTAACATAGTAGTACCATAAAGACACTGTCACTTTCTCTCTCTCTCTCTCTCTCTCTCTCTCTCTCTCTTTCTGTCTCTGTCACTCTTTGTCGCTCTGTCTCTCGCTCTCTCGCTCTCCCCTCCATCATCATCATCATCATTCCTCTATTCCCTGCGGCAGACTTGTATCTCTCCATCTGCACAGTGCTCACGCTTATGAGACTCACATTCACATTACCATGCTGTTCTACTCAGGCTCACTGGGTTCCCCCACTACAGAATAGGAACATCATTAAGTCTGGAGGACTGTAGCCAGGAACTAATGGACTGTAAATGACAGGAATGAATGTATAGGGAACAGTAGCAAGTATGTGAATATGTAGTGAAGCTTTTGATTCTATCGAGCTATATGATTTACAGTGCATTCGGAAAGTATTCAGACCCCTTGACTTTTTCCACATTTTGTTACGTTACAGCCATATTTTAAAATGGTTTTAAAAAATTTTTCCCTCATCAATCGACACACAATACCCCATAATGACAAAGCAAGGTTTTTGGACATTTCTGCAAATGCATTACAAATTTAAACTGATATCACATTTACATAAGTATTCAGGCCCTTTACTCTGTACTTTGTTGAAGCACCTTTGGCAGCGACTACATTCTTGAGTCTTCTTGGGTATAACGCTACATGCTAGGCACACCTGTATTCAGGGAGTTTCTCCCATTCTTTTCTGCAGATCCCCTCAAGCCTTGTCAGGTTGGATGGGGAGCGTCGCTGCACAGCTATTTTCAGGTCTCTCCAAAGAGGTTAGATCGGGTTCAAGTCAGGGCTCTGGCTGTGCCACTCAAGAAAATTCATAGACTTGTCCCGAAGCCACTCCTGTGTTGTATTGGCTGTGAGTTTAGGATTGTTGTTCTATTGGATAGTGAACCTTCACCCCAGTCTGAGAACCTGCTCAAGCGCACTCAGGATTTCATCAAGGGTATCTCTCTTTGCTGTGTTCATCTTTGGCTTCAGTCTGGCTACTCTACCATAAATGATTGGTGGAATGCTGTAGAGATGGGAGAACCTTCCAGAAGGACAACCATCTCCACTGAAGAACTCTGTCACTCTAACAGAGGTACAATCGGGTTCTTGATTACCTCCCTGACCAAGGCCCTTCTCCCCCGATTGCTCAGTTTGGCCAGACGGCTAGCTCTAGGAAGAGTCTTGGTGGTTCCAAACTTCTTCCATTTAAGAATTATTCAGGCCACTGTGTTCTTAGGGACCTTCAATGCTGCAGAAATGTTTTGGTACCCTTCCTCAGATCTGTGCCTCGAAACAATCCTGTCTCGGAGCACTACAGACAATTCTGTTGACTTCATGGCTTGGTTTTTGCTCTGACATGCACTGTCAACTGTAGAACCTTGTATAGACAAGTGTGTGCCTTTCCACATCATATCCAATCAATTGAATTTACCACAGGTGGACTCTAATCAAGTTGTAGCTGAGCTCAATTTCGTGTCTCATGGCAAAGGTTTTGAATACCTACGTAAACAAGTTATTTCTGTTTTAAATTTTTTTAATAAGTTTGCTAAAATGTCTAAACTTGTTTTCGCCTTGTCATTATTGAGTATTGTGTATAGATTGATAATGGAAAAAAACAGTTTAATACGTTTTAGAATAAGGCTCTAACGTAACAAAATGTGGAAAAGTCAAGCGGTCTGATTACTTTCCGAATGCACTGTATAGTTCACGGCAGGGCTGGGCAAGCTTCGTCCAGTGGGCTGGAGAAATTGTAGTATGTAGAAATTAATTTTGACAAACAATTCGGTAAAAAAAAAAAAACGTGGCACTCTGTTGAATTTCGAAATTTCGATGTGGCCCTCGAGCCAAATGTTTGCTCACCCCTGGTCTAGGAGGGTGAAAACCTTTTTGCTTTTACATGTTCATTGTTCATTGTTCACAATGTTTAAATGTTCAGCATGATATCTTGACAGTAGGTCACTGTTTTGAATGAACCAATATTGTTATTTATTGATTTATTTGAACCCAAATGCCTCCTAGAGCAACCATCCACCATTATTGTTCTGATAGACCGTCTCTCGTCTTAACTTCCTAAGCAGGTCAGACAATAGAAGTTGTGAATGGAGTTTTAGGTCAGAGTGGAGTGGCGCTAGTAGCGATCATTACTGGTCCCAGTAAGTTTTGACAGGTCTGTGATCATGATGTATGGTGGGGCCTGGGACTCGGACTCCTCTCTGTCTGCCATCCCTCTCTGCCACGGTCTCTGCCTTCCGGCTTAACACGAAAACCGCTAAAGCGGCCATTTTGACTGCTCATAATTTCATTTTTTTTATTACTCCAACATTTTTTTAAGTCATTTTTTTTTAAGGCTATATAATACTGCCAAACAGAACTAGGGTTATAATCAGTTTTAGGAAGTCATGTCATTTTCTTGAATGGTTTTCCTCGTTGCCCCTCCCAACAGTAGGGCCTGCTCTGCTCATTCTTCAGACTAGAGGTCGACTGATTAATCGAAATGGCCGATTTAATTAGGGCCGATTTCAAATTTTCATAACAATCGGAAATTGGTATTTTTGGACACCGATTTGGCCGATTTAATTTTTAATTTTTTTTTATTTATTTTTTTAAAGCAGCTCTTCGCTCTGCTTCAAGCATTGCGCTGTTGATGACTTCAAGCCTATCAACTCCCGAGATTAGGCTGGTGTAATTGATGTGAAATGGCTAGCTAGTTAGCGGGGTGCGCACCTATAAGAACATACAATTGTCAAAGGTATATGGAATACAAATGGTATAGAGAGAAATAGTCCTATAAATACTATATTAACTACAACCATAAAACCTTAAAAGTCTCATGTTATAAGGAACCACCAGCTTTCATATGTTCTCATGTTCTGAGCAAGGAACTTAAACGTTAGCTTTTTTAAATGGCACATATTGCACATTTACTTTCTTCTCCAACACTTTGTTTTTGCATTATTTAAACCAAATTGAACATGTTTCATTATTTATTTGAGGCAAAATTTATTTTTATTGATGTATTATATTACGTTAAAATAAGTGTTCATTCAGTATTGTTGTATTTGTCATTATTACAAATACATTTTTAAAAATCGGCAGATTTAACCGGTATCAGCTTTTTTTGTGGTCCTCCAATAATTGGTATCGGAGTTAAAAAATCATAATCGGGCGACCTCTACTTCAGACAGTTGAAAGTGCAGTGCCCAGCTCATAATCACCCCGACAACTGAACCTAAACTACACCGAAACTAATTTCACACACATAACAGATAAAATAAATGAAGGAAAGTATGATGGGGAGAAGGGGTGAGTTGATGAGCTAGGGGAAGCAAACAATGCATAATTATGTAATCACCAATTGTGAACGAAGAACAGGGCGGGCCATTCTATTGATCCATTCTAATCATAGTTCTAATCTTAAAATGGTAGGTACCCTATATCAGTTCACCGAATCTAAGCTTTCTTGTCTGTCTACTCTGGTATACTTGGAGTCGGCTACACAGGGGGAGCGTGGGTAATTGTACATGCTGATGAACGGCTCTTAGTATCCACATCGGGCAGTAGGCGCAAGTGTCGGAGAATATGGTGATGAGGCTTGTGGGACCTTACATTGGCATGGGGAGCAATGTCACCATAGACACAATGCTGTATATCAAATTGTGTCAACTGTTAGGACAAGGATAACAGCTCGATTATATCCAACTGATGACTTGCATTAATTTTAAGCTTTTATTGCTTTTGCGCCGAGTTTCCCTGTTTATCAAGGCCACTTGGCACTTATGATGTTTAGGCTACTGATGTTTTCATCATTTGACTGCGTCTTCTCACTGGCTTGGTTTTTTTTTACATTTATTTTGTCGTTATGAAAATAAGCTGTTACTGTGTTCTGACGCATATGCTTGCTGTTTCATAGTTGTAACAAAGACACTCCACAAATAATATTTTTTTGAACACTTGCATTTTTGGCATGTTTTGTTTTTACATATCGCCTACTGTATCATAACACAATAGCATTTTCATTCGTTTATTGGAAATTAAATACAAAATCGTTTCCTGTTACCCAAGGCCTTCATAAACACAACCAAATTATTATTTTTGCCATAGCGTATATGAAATGTATCAATTACTGTTAGAATGTTGTGGTCAGAATGACTGCTCTTTAGCTTGAAGGGTGTTCCATCGAGGCCCAGAGGTTCTTGTGTTAAACAGCCTGAATGGGAATATGGAGGTTAAAGGTGACTCTGAAGACTACACTCACCCTTCAACGTTTTAAAGTGATAAAAATGCTAAATTTATTGATCGACTTATGGCGTATGTTGACTGTTATTCATAATTTTATAGTTGGTTGAATAATTTATGAATGAATGTAGGGTTCTTAGACTAGAGACCTCAGTGCTTTATTCAGTGTGATGATACTCATTCAACATGACAGTATATTTAACAGGAATGTGTGTTCAAATTCTACCAATCAAAGACATTGTTTACCAATCAAATACATTGTTCTCAGATGGCTATCTGCATAACATGCACCCGGCATGGATCTCTGCCTCTCAGAGTGAAAAAAAAACTGATTGTCTGCCTGCTGTGTTCTGTACAGCACTGCAATTTCATCCGGAAGTTTCTAAATTACAACATACACCCTTTCATTACTTCTTAGAATCGGATTTTGTATCCCCTTTAAAACACGTGCTGACAGATCGAGAGAGAGACTCCAGCTCATGTAGCATCCGTTCCCAAAGTGGGCTGGTACTCCGCTCATCTGTAAATGCCAATGAGAAAGAAGGGAAGAGAGAAATAAGATTACAGCATTTTTTTAATTACACCTTGTGAAAGAAGCAACAATGTTCACCACTATTAGTGTCAGCAGCAGCGAACAGGACATTGCATCAGTGGCTGCGAAACACACTCTGCTGTTTGGTTGTGCTGTTTTGTCTGTGTGTTTTGTTGCTAAAAGTAGTCATTACCTCTATCGGCCATGTTAAAGTGACAAAGCCACCAGGCTACAGCGGTCAGGCCACTATAAGAAAAATATTCCACTGCTTGGATGTGTCGACACTGCTAGGCCTTATTTAACTTCCAATGCAGTAGGGAAAACAGATTGCTTTGGTATATACTGTTTGTGTGATGTGAATTGGTGACTGTTGAGTGTGTTGGTACAATACAGTACACAGTAGGCTTGGGAAGTATCCAGATTGTCATACCTTCATACTGACCTTATGCCATCCTGGGATATCCAGTAGTACCGTCACCGAACACAAGGGGAGCTATTTTTAAACCCCACTGAGCCTCTGTAATCCAAATGTGACCCACTGGCCCGAGTCGGTCTTATGTAGCTAAATCTGAATTATTTTTTTTTTTTTCACATTTTTACATTGGATAAAAGTAGACTTGGAGCTAAAATAAAATGGTATATCATACACTACAGTTGAGGAACAATGGAACAGTAATTCTGCTTTGTAAGTTGATAAAAATGTAACCTCACTTTTGAGAAAATGGCCTTTGAATATTTTGGTACTACCACTGGAGAGCTCAACAGGCAGCTTCATTAAATAGTACCCACAAAACACCAGTCTCAATGTCAACAGTGAAGAGGCGACTCCGGAATGCTAGCCTTCTAGGCAGATTTGCAAATAATCATAAAACACGGGACGAGATGTTAAAAACTGTCCATTGTGCCAACAGATGGAATGCACTCACATGAGATTTGCCGTGATGTTGACAGAGTGGCATGGGAGGTTTATTTCTTAGACTGGGTTAAGATGTCAATTTTGGGACACATCCTCAGTAGTGTGCCTTCGAATCAGTGGGTGTTTCGGCCTTTAATCACTAAACACCCTCATCAAAGGTGGCCAGCTAAAGGGTGATCAAGCCTTAGCTTGTGTCCCATGCCCAATTAAGATGTCCCACGGGACTATGCAGGGCAGGGGCGTCCTCTTCCCTGAGCCAGCCCTACAGCTGACCGCATACCTCATGACCGCAGCTGACAAAGGTACAAATCTGTCGTTCTGCCCTTGAACAGGCAGTTAACCCATTGTTCCTTGGCTGTCATTGAAAATAAGAATTTGTTCTTAACTGACTTGCCTAGTTAAATAAAGGTAAAATAAAATATCTCAGACTGGCCTAAAAGAAGAAAATATTAAGATAGGCAAAAGAACACACACACTGGACAGATGAATTTTGCCTAGAAGGCCAGCATCCCGGAGTCGCCTCTTCACTGTTAACATTGAGACTGGTGTTTTGCAGGTACTATTTAATGAAGGTGCCATTTTAGGACTTACGAGGTGTCTGTTTCTCAAACTAGACACTCTAATGTACTTGTCCTCCTGCTCAGGTATGCACCGTGGCCTCCCACTCTTTCTATTCTGGTTCGGGCCAGTTGGTGCTGTGTTGTGATGGGAATAGTACACAGACCTCGTACAATGCTTCAGTTTCTTGGCAATGTCTCGCATGGAATAGCCTTCACTTCTCAGAACAAGAATAGACGGATGAGTTTCAGAAGGAGGTTATTTGTTTCTGGCCATTTTGAGCCTGTAATCGAACCCACAAATGCTGATGCTCCAGATACTCAGCTCGTCTGAAGGCCAGTTTTATTGTTTCTTTAATCAGAACAACAGTTTTCAGCTGTGCTAACATAATTGCAAAAGGGTTTTCTAATGATCAATTAGCCTTTTAAAATTCTGATAAACTTGGCACGTTGTGTTAGCTAATCCATTGGAACACAGGAGTGATGGTTGCTGACAATGGGCCTCTATATGCCTATGTAGATATTCCATGAAAAAATCAGCTGTTTCGAGCTATGATAGTCATTAACCACATTAACAATATCTACACTGTATTTCTAATCAATTTGATGTTAGTTAATGTACAAAAAAATTGCTTTTCTTTCAAAAACAATGACATTTCAGTGACCCTTTTGAACGGTAGTGTAGGTCTATCAACAGTTTTTGCAGTGACATCAATAAATAAATAAAATGTATTTTTTGAAGCCCGTTTTACATCAGCCAATGTCACAACGTGCTATACAGAAACCCAGCCTAAAAGCCCAAACAGCAAGCAATGCAGATGTAGAAGCACATTGGCTAGGAAAAACTCTCTAGAAAGGCAGGAAGAAACCTAGAGAGGAACCAGGCTCTGAGGGGTAGCCAGTCCTCTTCTGGCTGTGCCGGGGGAGATTATAGCAGAACATGGCCAAGATGTTCAAATGTTCATAGATGACCAGCAGAGTGAAATAGTAATAGTCACAGTGGTTGTAGAGGATGCAACAGGTCAGCACCTCAGGATTAAATGTCATTTGGCTTTTCATAGCTGAGCATTCAGAGTTCGAGACAGCAGGTTTGGTAGAGAAAGGGAGTAGAAAACAGCAGGTCTGGGACAAGGTAGCACGTCCGGTGAACAGATCAGGGTTCTATAGCTACAGGCAGAACAGTTGAAATTGGAGCAGCAGCACGACCAGGTGGACTGAGGACAGCAAGGAGTCAGGGCTCAGGTCCTCAGAGATGGGCGGATAATTAAAGGGAGCATACTTAAATTCACACAGGACACTGGGTAAGACAGGAGAAATACTCCAGATATAATAGACTGACCCTAGGCCCCCAACACAAACTATTGCAGCATAAATACTCTCCCTAGCAGAGCTGGTTAACATTCTATTGAAATGGTTACTTGCATAGTGGAGTTTTTTGTTTAGACATGTAGCTAAACAATGAACCATAATCCCAACTCATGGCTCTGTGATACAAATCATTTTACTACACAGATCATACACGTAACATCAGATTGCGAGCCAGCCAATGCTAGCTAGCTAGCTAACAGTACTTTTTAACTTGAAATGGAAACTACTTTCTGACCAAATTAGAAATGTCTAATATATGAAAGTATCAACAGTTTTTATATATATAGCTACACTTGCATACTTTCATATATTACACATTTCTAATTTGGTCAGAAAGTAGTTTCCATTTCAAGTTAAAAAGTACTGTGTGTGTGTGTATATATATATATATATATATATATATATATATATATATATATATATATATATATATATATATATATATATATATATATATATATATATATAAAAAACCTTCACACTTGGCTGACACAATGAGTGGGCTGGACATGCTAAGAGATGAGTTCAGATTGGTCTGCTATGCAAGCTTCTGTCTGTTGGAGCTGGTCATGTGTAGGTAATCCTGACTAATACCGTGTGTGTGAAAAATATATATATATATAAATATAAATATATATATAAATATATAAATATATATAAATATACATATATAAATATATATATATATATATAAATATACATATATATATATAAATATACATATATAAATAAATATATATATAAAAATATATATATTTATATAAAAATATATATATATATAAATATATATATATATATAAATAAATATATATATATATATATAAATAAATATATATATATTTATATATATTTATATATATATATTTTTTTTTTTCACACACACGGTATTAGTCAGGATTACCTACACATGACCAGCTCCAACAGACAGAAGCTTGCATAGCAGACCAATCTGAACTCATCTCTTAGCATGTCCAGCCCACTCATTGTGTCAGCCAAGTGTGAAGGTTGCTGACTTTGTTTGTGACTAAACCAACTAGGGTCGTAATTTTAACAATTGTATTCATACTTAAAGTTGGCATACAACTTTTATTAAGGCACATGAAAGTTCACATGTTCCAGAAGGCATTTCTGCCCCCCCAAAAACCTAATTTAGATTATTTTTTTTAAAGCTTTTGTTCAAATGACTCTCCTGTGAAGTAGTGACGTGCGATATATGCCTAGTTTCCTGAAACGAGTCACAAATGTTAGCAATGATAACAAGTATATGAAAAATCCCATAGCAAATGGGACCCTCAAACCTGGCTCACTTGCTCTACCAAGTGAGCCTCAAAGGATTTTATACAGCATGTCTCTTAATCCAGTAGGGGATTTTCTGCTGTTACAAGGGAAGCTTGATTTTGAGAGAAGCCTACCACTTAGTTAGCTAGCTACTGAGCGAGCAAACCAAATGAACAACTGCAGAGCATTTGGCACATTTCAGACAGTTAACATGATAGTTACAAGATGTCTAGCTGGCAAACATTTAGTTGTTAATTCCATACGGTTACTAGATCATCTGGTGCATGCTGCACAACAGTGGCAGAGTAGCCTAGTGGTTAGAGCATTGGACTAGTAGCCAAAGAAAGTTACAAGTTCAAATCCCCCAGCTGACAAGGTACAAGTCTGTCGTTCTGCCCCTGAACAGGCAGTTAACCCACTGTTCCTAGGCCGTCATTGAAAATAAGAATTTGTTCGTAACTGACTTGCTTAGTTAAATAAAGGTAAAATTAAAATAATAATAAACTCACAAGGCAACGTGGCTGAGGGCTACCGCTAAGCTTCATAATGAAAAAGGTGACCAGTGAAATACGTTATCTCCTAACGTATTGTACATGTTGACTGCATGTATTTACTTATACAAGTAGCTACAAATATTGTAATTTATAGAAGAAGAAAAAACAGTTCGACGGCATTGGAAAACCATTCTGTGGCTATTTCCAAGTCCCCCTGTATATGTGGTACACAGACTAGTAACGTCACATGCACACATACACAAACTGTGTTGGCATTTCCTGTATTCGGACTGTACATCATGTCACAACACCGTGCTAATGTATTCCTTTATGTGTGCCAAGTGCCAAAATTGTTGTGTGTGTGTGATATTCCAAACGTGTCCAATCCCAGGGCATAGAATGGAAACATCATTTTCTGCTCCTGTTGTCCCCCCGGCAGGTAGGCGTATAGCTTTAGTAATACGTTTCCCTGAGAGCTCTCTGTCTGATAGATGTACTATCAGCAGACCCACTAAAGAGCTACTCACAGGCCCCTGTTAAAGCTGGAACAATCATTTCGGTGTGAGTCCCAAATGGCAGGCTGTTCCCTATTTTAGTGCACTTTTTTTTACCAGGGCCCATGGAGAATAGGGTGCCATTTGGGACGCTGACCCAGCCTCGCCCAAACCTGTCCTTCACCCACATATAGTAGCCAGACCTGCACTCCCAAAATAACTCATATTGAGTAGTCTACATATCCGGGTTTATTTGATATGGTCCCTAGGACTGCAGCGTTAAAAGGTTTTATATGTATATTCAATTAGTGAATTAGTGTAACGTGTGCAATATGAACACAATCTGTTTTAATATGGAACCACCTCTACAAACAAAAATTCAAACAGCAATCCTGGGAAAAATGTGTACTTATAAAAAAAAACTTATGTCCAGGATGGAGGGAGAGCCAGAGAAAACATGTAATGGGTCCATAGCCTGGAGGGCAAGGATCGAAGTTAATTTGCCTGTTTAAACATGCCCAGATGAAACGCTTGTTCCTAAAGAATTTTCCTATTCAAATGTCACTTTGGATCACAGCTGGTGTGTGTGTGTGTGCGCGGCCTGGGGCTAAGTGGAGCAGCAGGCTGGTAGGATAGGACTCGTCTTTGACCAGTCATCATAGCTCTGGCCACTCGTACACTCTGTAGTGTCCCCCTGCCCGCATAAGATTGAGAGAGACCATCCTTCCTTCCTTAGAGCTGGGTGCCATGTTGCTGCCTCCAGAAATCCTATCCAAGAGTATCTGGATTCTGGATAAAATTCTGAGTCATTCTAATCCCTCTCCTCTACCAAAGCAACAAAAAAACTGTTCTTCTCCTATACATTATGATGATTTAGGGATGTAATTTGACAGGGTTGACCTACTAGAGAGTACAAAACAGGATCAGATCGAGTCGTTGTGTTCAGAGAGGAAGAAAATGTTCCAGGTGACAGGTGTTTAACGTTGTTGTGTACCTGTGTTTATCCATGCATGCGTATATCCTTCTCTGTGTGTGTACTGCTTTATCTCCTAAAGTGTTATACAAGTTGACTGCAGGTATTTACTTAAGTGTAACAAAAAAAGTAGCTACATTCCGTGGCTATTTCCAAGTGCCCTGGTATATGGTATATACGGTATACTGCCCAAGTCTAGTAAACAGGCTAGTATGGTCACACTCACACATACACAAACGATGTCTTAGCATTTTCTGTATTTGGACTGTACATTAGGTCATAACGTGGTGCTAATGTATTCGTATGTGTTTTTGACCTTCACCTGTGGAATCGTCTGAAAGAGTTGCTGAGGAGGTATTTCTGTCGGTAATAAAGCCCTTTTTTGTGGAAAAACTCATTCTGATTGGCTGGGCCTGGCTGCCAAGTGGGTGTCCACCCTCAGCAACTTATGGGTGGGCCTTCCAGGCCATGGCTGCACCAGTGCCCAGTCACGTGAAATCCATAGATCAGGGCCTAATTCATTTTATTTAAATTCACTGATTCACTTATGAACGGTAACTCAGTAAAATCTTTGAAGATTTTGAATTTATATTTTGATTCAGTATAATATTGCAAAAAATGTGTCAAAGAATAATCCTGAATACAAAGCATTATGTTTGAGGCAAATCCAACACAACACATCTCTCAGTACTACTCTTTATATTTTCAAGCATACTGGTGGCTGAATCATGTTCTGGGTATGCTTGTCTTTTGCAAGTTTTTCAGGATAGAAAGAAAATGAATACAGCTAAGCACAGGCAAAGAGGAAAACCTGGTTCAATTTGCCTTCCAACAGACACTGGAAGAAAAATCCACCTTTCAGCAGGACAATAACCTAAAATGCAAGTCCAAATATATACTCGAGTTACTTACCAAGATGGAATGACTGGCTGAGTTTTGACTTACATCTATGGCAATATTTGAAATTGGCTGTCTAGCAATGATCAACAACCAACTTGAGAGCTTGAATTAAAAAAATAATAATGGGCACATATTTTCCAATCCAGGTGTGCAAAGCCCTTAGAGACTTACCAAGACTCACAGCTGTAATCACACCTGCCAAAGGTGACTGTATTGACTGTATTGCTTGTATTGACTCAAATTTGATATGAGTATGTTGTGTAGATCGTTGATTTAAAACAAATTATCCATTCTAATCCCACTTTGTAACACAACAAAATCTGTGCGAATACTCTCTGAAGACACTGTGTATCCTTCAGTGTGTGTACCTGTGCTTATGAATTCATGAATGTGTTTCTGCATTGTGTGTGTGTGTGTGTGTGTGGTGTCATGGTAGGCTGTAACCCTGAGGCTTGATCTCAGCAGGTGCCTAGGGGTCAATGCAACCCCCCTCTGGGATTTGTGCTCTGCAGGGTCCATGGTCCAAAGATTTCCTTCAGATAAGGCGCAGCATGAGAGCGAGAGAGAAGAGAGGAAATGAAGATAGTGGGGGAAGGAGAGAGAGAGAAAGAGAAGGATGTGGATGGAAGAGAGAGAGACCCCTGTACTGTATAATGTCAGTACAGGAGATAGCGAGGCCGGCAGCTAAGTGCTTTTGTCCCCGTTTTATCCTCTGAGCCGAAAGGTCCCGGATAAAAAGGCTGGAGCTGCAGAACAGTCTGTCATTCTTTCTCCCAGGCCTGTGGTTACACTGGCTACCTGCAGAGAGGAAGGAGGGAGGGAAAAAAATAGAAAAAACGAAAGGGAAGGTTACGGTGACAGAGAGATTGACCTGACCTCGTTTTCAAACACTTTCATTTTCAAACCCAGTCAGTAAAATGGTTCTGCTTTTCAAGGTGACGTTATTGGGTTAACTCCCTATAGGCCGCCCGTGTCGCGCAGCTGAGAGTCGAGTGGAGACGAACGGATTTGGTTCAGCCAATCAGTCGTCCTGATTGGCTGGGACTTGGAAGAGTTTTCTGAATCATTAAGTTTTTGAGTAATTGTACATTTTTACAATATTTGTACTTTAGCGGTCACCCTGGCCTGATATTGGATACACTATCTAGCTACCTATCCTTACTGCTGGACAGCAGTGCTTGGCAAGAGAGAGCGAGGGTCACTGTGCCCCATGTTGCCAGCTTGCAGTGCAAACTCTCCCAATTGTGCAGTGTAACGTTCTGCTGTATCACAGTGACATCCAGATGGTTACTACCACTATTACAAGCTATTTCTCATGTAGGCTGCTATCCTACTCCAAATCAAATGAAGTGGGATGGGACAAATTGGACTCATTAACTACCACCGGCGACTTGATACAGCAACTGTTGCCCGATGGGAAGCAGCTCATGTCGGCAAGCATGTCAATACAACAGCGTTGCACTGGCTTGTCGTAACGTTTATAGGGACAACCCCCTTTTTTCAATTTTCACCTAAATGATATACCCAAATCTAACTGACTGTAGCTCAGTACCTGAAGCAAGGATATGCATATTCTTGGTACCATTTGAAAGGAAACACTTTGAAGTTTGTGGAAATGTGAATTGAATGTAGGAGAATGTAACACAATAGATCTGTAGAAGTAAATACAAAGAAAAAAAAACGTTTTTTTTTCTCTTACACCATCTTTGAAATGCAGCAGAAAGGTCCTGTTCCAGCCAACACTCTGGTTGTAATTCCAATGGTGTCCACAAGATTGCAGCAGTGTGTGTACAAAGTTTCAGACGGATAACTTGAAATATGGCATTTAGCTTGAAGTCACTCAGGTATATTTGGGCAAATCGTGAAGGAGACATTTGCATTCATATTACATTTGTCTGCAAAAAAATTGTAATCTGTATACGTGGACTTCGATTTAGCTTCTCCAGTATTAGTAGCCATATTATAAGTTCTACATTTGCAAAACAACCAGTTTTCATAATTGAATATTCTTATAATTTTTGTCCAAAATGAAAAGGCATGCTGTCGTACAAGGTTAGTAGCTACATTTTACGACAGATACATGGTTTCCGGATACTCGCATAAAGCCCGACTCATTGGCTATCTAGCTAGCTTTTTTTGACCCCGATTTGATGCTTATTTGACAAAGTTAGCCGTTCAAGTGAAGAACGCCGTGTCATCAGCGTGCCATGAATCCGTCGCTCTCTGACCAAATATGGTGTTCTATAGGCTATTCTACACCCCTAATGATATAGTGAAGTCTCGTTACGTTCTAAGATATCTGATGAATACATACGAACACAATTTGACTGGTTGAAACAACAACGTTTAGGGTGAGATTTTCAGATTCCTTTCTTTGCAAATTGAGCAAGTGGAAATACAAAATCAATCGTGCATGCTATATGGACCTTTTTAGGATATGAAAAAGGATTTTATCTAACAAAACGACACTTCATGTTATCTCTGGAACCCTTTTGATGATAAATCAGAGCAAGATTTCAGAATGTAAGAACACATTTCACCTTCAGAGGTGAATTTATCAAACCTATCACTGTGAAAAGTGTTTTGTTAGGAGCTCTCCTCAAACAATAGCATGGCTTTTTTTTGCAGTAATAGCTACTGTTAATTGGACAGTGCAGTTATACTAACAAGAATTTAAGCTTTCATCCGATATAAGACACCTATGTACCGACATTTTGTTGTTTCCCTTAAACCTGTGATGGATGAGTCCTTCCCAGCTAGTTAGCTGGCAACAGCATGGCGCTAGTTAAAAGGTATATAAAAAGATCCGATCCCTAACTAATTGGCATGTCATGGTGATATCCAGATGGTGACCAACACTTCAAGTTATTTCTCCCTCTCCCATTTGAAATAAACATGGCTTTTTTATATACCTTTTAACTAGTGCCATGCTGTTGCCAGCTAACTAGTTGGGAAGGACTCATCCATTCGTCTCCACCCGACCCTCAGCTGCGCGAATTACGTCATCAATTTGGGCACCAGTCGTGTCGGTATAGCCTCTCTCCTCTCAGAAATGTCTTTCAGTCTCTGAATGATGATGTCATTCACAGCTAGTTATTAGAATAATTGGATTGGTCGAAACTAGAGTAACAATGTTTACCGTACTAACTGCAATTTAATTAAATGGACACACATTATCAGCTAGGCCGACTTCTTAATAAGCAACACTGGTGCACACTTATTTAAAAAAAATCTAATTCCATTTTTTTCCTTGCTCTAGCCTTGAGAATGAATAAAGTGATTTTATTTATTTTATTTTTGCCCCCAATATGGAATTATTAGATTTGGCCATGTGTCCATTTAAATGCATAGCCTCGGAAAACCAAAAACTATTTCAAGTGGAAGAGAGCAACAGCAGCCTGCTTCATGTAGAACACTAGAATTTTTCTATTTCAATGATTTAAGATAACATCACCAATTTCAAAAAGAGGTCCACAGTAATGTGGCCCTGGAAGGGGAAAAAGATAGTTTTGCCAATAGGGGGGAGAATTTTTTTGAAATAATAATTGAAACTACACTTTACTATAAAAATGTTAATGTTCAATCCGTCTACAGAGGGTAATTCAGCCGCTTATAGAGGGGAGAGGGAGACAAAGAGATACTATATACGGAGAGAGAGAGAGAGAGAGAAGAGCGAGCAAGGAAGCTGTTGAAGGAAGAGGAGGAGAGGGGAGAGCCTGTGGTGTAAGAGGGAACACTCAGACGTATAGACACCTTAAACAGATACAGCTCTTCACCTTCAGGCATCCATATTTATAACCCAGCAGGACAGCAGCTTCTACAGATAATGGACATTTCATTTACTGCAGAGTGTGAAGTCAGTGAAGTGCTTTCAAAGACATGATGGTTGTGTGGTTGGCATGTGTGGGTGACTGGCCTACTGTGTTTTGTGTTGCTGAATGATTGTATTGGTCTTCGGGTATGTGTTATGGGTCTTGACCCAAAGCCTCTTTCTCTAGAGATGCATCTCTAGGCCTGCTCTCTACCTCTCTCTTACCCTCCCTCCCATCCACCTTCTCCTCCCTTCTCTCTATTGTTTAATTTCTCAGTCTGATTGAGATGATATCGCGTCGCTAACAGTCATGGTCGCCGGCGGCCTTCCCATTGGCCATCGGTTGGAGGGTTAGTGTCAGGGGTCAGGCGGGCATTATCTGGCCAATCGCAGCCGCCCCGCAGATCTGCCTTCCCAGTCATCTGAGGTTTAAGATAAACTGCTCTGCTGTCTGCCGCCCGCCGCAGGGCAGCCGCGAAAAACACGCAGATTATCTGATAATTTCATAAAAGGACAGGCCGGGTCAGCTAAGCAGACAGGCGTGGGAGACGCTGCGGAAAAAGGAGAAAAAAATGGAGAGAGAGAGGAGAGGAAAACAATGAGAAGAGAAGTGGTGTTGTGTTGACATTGCTGTGGTCTTTATAGATAGATTACATATTTTTGTCGGGATCTTATCATTTGATTGCGACACGTGACATATTCCTATGTGTCAGCTGTCCCAGTCATTGTGATGCACGCAGCATAGATGTTTTCTCCTAATTTGACCAGTTTCTCAAATCAGGAGAATCATCCTGCTGCAACAGGATATGTTAATTATACATGGATTGTAGAGGTTGATGCCGTTATCGTTTGGTCAAGTCTGAAATCATAAAGTGGCACTTGCGAACTTTAGAAGACTTTTTAAAACCTTGAATACACAACAAGTTTGCAGTTGCAGGGAAATTCTTTGTGACAACACAGTGATTTAAGATGGTACACCTGTATATGTCGTGACCATATTGCATATGCCACCTTATTGAATAAGTATCCTTTACTAGTATGATACTATAAACTATTACAATACAGTGTTGTTCCTGGGGGGAGCATATTACATGTGAATACACCACCATACATAGCCAACCATAAATCGTTTTGTGTGGGGAAGCATATTGCCTGTGACACCTTGTTATATTACCACACTATCCCACCCACCATCATTAGGCCTATAGCTGTGTTGCGGTAGGGGAGCATATTGCCTGTGACACCTTGTTATGTTAACAGGCTATCACACAGGCTATTACAGCACAATAGAGTGCCTCAGTGGGGAGTGTATTTAATGTGACACGCAGGCAGGCAGGCTGTATGCATACTGTAATGAGTCCGGTCCCAGAGGACTGTCGCTGCTTAACCTTCGCAACCCCTTCGCTAATTACTGATCCAACTGCTACTGCAGCTGAGGGAAGGGAGGGAGGAGGAAGGGAGAGGGGAAGGAGGAGAGAAGGTAACCCCCAGTTTGGTGATCAGTGATATTAATGAAGGAGGGAATACCCATTACTAGACTTGAGGAAAGATCGGTACTGTTATTGGAAGAGATTTATAATATAAATATGGGCTCGGCTACCCGAGGGGAGGAGTGTTAGGCTACCAGATGCCTGATAAATAGTCGTGGTATATAGCCTAGCTCTTATCCATGTACTGGAGCAGTACTGTGTGCGCTCGTCCTTTGTTCTAGCTATGTGTTTCCACATGTGTGCCAAATTCCTGTGGAGTGTGTGTGTGCGCGTGCGCACTTTCTATTGGTTGTGTTTAGTCATGGGTTTTCCCCAACTGCAGTTAAGCAGGTCAGAAGGTACATTTGAAGTCATTTAAACTCAACCACTCCACAAATTTCTTGTTAACAAACTATAGTTTTGGCAAGTCGGTCAGGACATCTACTTTGTGCATGGCACAATACATTTTTCCAACAATTGTTTACAGACAGATCATTTCACTTCGAATTCAATGTATCACAGTTCCAGTGGGTCAGAAGTATACATACACTAAGTTGACTGTGCCTTTAAACAGCTTGGAAAATTCCAGAAAATGTCATGGCTTTATAAGCTTCTGATAGGCTAATTGACATAATTTGCGTCAACTGGAGGTGGACCTGTGGATGTATTTCAATGCCTACCTTCAAACTCAGTGCCTCTTTGCTTGGCATAATGGGAAAATCAAAAGAAATCGTCCAAAAATTGTAGACCTTCTGAAGTCGTGTGTGTGTGTGTGTGTGTGTGTGTAAACTACCTTACAAAAGTTTGGGGTCACTTAGAAATGTCCTTGTTTTCCATGAAAACATACATGAGTAGGAAATGTTGACAAGGTTATAAATAATGATTTTTAATTATAATTGTGTCCTTTCGTCAAAGAATCCTCCATTTGCAGCAGTTACAGCCTTGCAGACCTTTGGCATTCTGTTGTCAATTTGTTGAGGTAATCTGAAGAGATTTCACCCCATGCTTCCTGAAGCACCTCCCACAAGTTTGATTGGATTGATGGGCACTTCTTACGTACCATACGGTCAAGCTGCTCCCACAATAGCTCAATAGGGTTGAGATCCGGTTACCATGCTGGCCACTCCATTATAGACAGAATACCAGCTGACTGCTTCTTCCCTAAATAGTTCTTGCATAGTTTGGAGCTGTGCTTTGGGTCATTGTCCTGTTGTAAGAGGAAATTGGCTCCAATTAAGCGCTGTCCACAGGGTATGGCACGGCGTTGCAAAATGGAGTGATAAATCTTCCTACTTCAAGGTCCCTTTTACCCTGTACAAATCTCCCACTTTACCAGCACCGAAGCACCCCCAGACCATCACATTGCCTCCACCATGCTTAACAGATGGCGTCAAGCACTCCTCCAGCATCTTTTCATTTTTTCTGCGTCTCACGAATGTTCTTCTTTGTGATCCAAACACCTCAAACTTAGATTTGTCTGTCTATAACACTTTATTTTTTCATATCTGTCGAGTGTCCGGGTTATTTTGCCCACCTGAATCTTTTTTTCTTTTTACTGGCCAGTCTGAGATGGCTTTTTCTTTGCAACTCTGCCTTGAAGGCCAACATTGAGACTGGTGTTTTGCGGCTACTACAGTGAGGGGGAAAAAGTATTTGATCCCCTGCTGATTTTGTACATTTGCCCACTGACAAAGAAATGATCAGTCTATAATTGTAATGGTAGGTTTATTTGAACAGTGAGAGACAGAATAACAACAAAGAAATCCAGAAAAACGCATCTCAAAAATGTTATAAATTGATTTGAATTTTAATGAAGGAAATAAGAATTTGACCCCTCTGCAAAACATGATTTAGTACTTGGTGGCAAAACCCTTGTTGGCAATCACAAAGGTCAGACGTTTCTTGTAGTTGGGCACCAGGTTTGCACACATCTCAGGAGGGATTTTGTCCCACTCGTCTTTGCAGATCTTCTCCAAGTCATTAACGTTTCGAGGCTGGCGTTTGGCAACTCAACTTCAGCTGCCTCCACAGATTTTCTATGGGATTAAGGTCTGGAGGACGTTAATGTGCTTCTTCTTGAGCCACTCCTTTGTTGCCTTGGCCATGTGTTTTGGGTCATTGTCATGCTGGAATACCCATCCACGACCCATTTTCGATGCCCTGTCTGAGGGAAGGAGGTTCTCACCCAAGATTTGATGGTACATGGCCCCGTCCATCGTCCCTTTGATGCGGTGAAGTTGTCCTGTCCTCTTAGCAGAAAAGACCCCCAAAGCATAATGTTTCCACCTCCATGTTTGACGTTGGGGATGGTGTTCTTGGGGTCATAGGCAGCATTCCTCCTCCTCCAAACACGGCGAGTTGAGTTGATGCCAAATAGCTCCATTTTGGTCTCATCTGACCACAACACTCTCATCCAGTTGTCCTCTGAATCATTCAGATGTTCATTGGCAAACTTCAGACGGGCATGTATATGTGCTTTCTTGAGCAGGGGGACCTTGCGGGCGCTGCAGGATTTCAGTCCTTCACGGCGAAGTGTGTTACCAATGGTTTTCCTGGTGACTATGGTCCCAGCTGCCTTGAGATCATTGACGAGATCCTCCCGTGTAGTTCTGGGCTGATTCCTCACCGCTCTCATGATCATTGCAACTCCATCTTGCATGGAGCCCCAGGCCGAGGGAGTTCTTTTGTGTTTCTTCCATTTGCGAACAATCGCACCAACTGTTGTCACCTTCTCACCAAGCTGCATGGTGATGGTCTTGTAGCCCATTCCAGCCTTGTGTAGGTCTACAATCTTGTCCCTGACATCCTTGGAGAGCTCTTTGGTCTTGGCCATGATGGAGAGTTTGGAATCTGATCGCTTCTGTGGACAGGTGTCATTTATACAGGTAACAAGATGAGATTAGGAGCACTCCCTTTAAGAGTGAAAGACATGTGGAAGCCAGAAATTTTTCTGATTGAGAGGGGGTAAAATACTTATTTCTCTCATAAAAATGCAAATCAATGTATAACATTTTTGACATGCGTTTTTCAGGATATTTGTTGTTGGTTTTCTGTCTCTCACTGTTCAAATAAACCACGCTACACGTTCCCCAAGGTCACCCCCCCGACCCCCTCAACTCAAAAAGTGGCACACAGAATGCAAAAATATTCTTAGAAATATTTAACCTCCACACAAGTCCAATAGCTCAAATGAAAGATAAACACCTTGTTCATCTACCCAGCGAGTCAGATTTCTAAAATGTTTTACGGCGAAAACATAGCACATATGTATGTCAAACCACCACAAAGACACAGACGATATGTAGCCATTTTGTTGAACAAAAGATGCAATCACAAACGCAGGATTAAAAGAAAAATAATTCACTAACCTTTTGAAAATCTTCATCAGATGACAGTAATAGGACATGTTACACAGTACATTTGTTTTTTTCAATAATGTGCAATTTATATCCATAAATCTCTGTTTACATTGACGCCATGTTCAGAAAATGCTAAAAAATGTCCGGAGAAATTATAGTTAACTCCGCCAGATAACAGCAATACACATCATAAACTTTGACTAAATATACATGTTCTGCATATAGTTAGAAAGCTACACTGCTTCTTAATGCAATCGCTTTGTCACATTTCTTTTTAACGTTACAGAAATCGTTTACTATTCAATAATCTGAGACGGCGCTCAGACATAAGCAATATTTCTCCGCTATGTTGGAGTCAACAGAAACACAAAATTACAACATAAATATTCCCTTACCTTTGATGGTCTTCAATCAGAATGTAGTGGAAGGAGTCATACTTACCCAAAACATCGTTTGGTTTCAAGTCATGTGTCTTTGTATTAGCAAATGCGACAAGTTCCAGCTGAAATGCATCCAAAATGACTTCTGGTCCCGAGGGGTTGCGCATCAAAACTTCAAAATTACATATTATATGTCGACTAAACTGGTCAAACTAAGTGCAGAATCAAGCTTTAGGATGTTAATAACGTACAAAACAATTGGCGATTCAACCGGAAAAAAGCAATTCCTCTCAGACAATCTGGAACGGAGGAATGACTGTGTACAATTCGTGTACAATATTTTGCCTGCCAAAGGGTCAAAGCTCGCGGGATTTGCACAATTAAACGCTCTACTTATAGAAGACATCTCGCAGAAGACATAGAAACTGTTCCCAGATCCATAGCTGGTTGGGAAGGGTGGGGGCGATGACGTCAAAGTTGGCCCAACTTTCCTGATGAGAAAACTTGTTTGGGAGATTGGCTGCCCTGTGAGTTCTGCTATACATACAGACATAATTCAAACGGTTTTAGAAGCTTTAGTGTTTTCTATTCAATAATAATTATTATATGCATATATTAGCAATTTTGGACAGATTTTTTTTCAGTTTACAATGAGCACGCAATTCATCCAAAGGGGGCAGTATTGTCCCGAGCCTTAACAGGTTAATTATAGACTATTCATTTCTTTGTCAGTGGCGAAAATCAGCAGGGGATCATACTTTTTTCCCTCACTGGGAAAATGTAATGAAGCTGCCAGTTGAGGATGTGAGGTTTCTGTTTCTGATCACTTTTAGGTTATGTTAACGGACACAATGTGCTTTTCTTTCAAAAACGAGCAGATTTCTTAAGTGACTCCAGACATTTGAACGGTCGTGTATAAGGTTGGGTTTCCCCCATCTGTATGGGAGAAGGTGACTCTTCGGACTCAGGCGTGCCAGGAGTGCCCACTTTTTCCCCCTGGCATTGCCACCTGTCATCTGGCACAGGTGACACAGCTCACCTGGCACCGCAGGGCAGAAACAGACCCTGGCCTCTCGCCCGGGTCTGTCTCTGCCCGCTCCGCTGCCTGTTTTATGCCCGCTCACCGCCTGTTTGGCTGGCTGTGTCCACTCCTGTCGCCATCCTGACTGACACACACATACACACACCTGTGATGACTGGCACACAGGGCAGAATCCCAGACAGCCAGCCCAACACCAACACACCTCTAGACTTGCAATATATCATCCAACTCTCACTGGATGTCACAAGGTATTGGTGCCATTTGTATGTTCGTGTGTGTGTGGTGTGTGTGTCTGCTCGCATGAATATGTTTACTGTATGTATGCGTCTGTAGTTTGGGGTCATTGGGCTGTGTTTCTTTGCTGCAGTGCCCAGTGTGCTGTCTTTGATATTAAGGGCTCGATGAGTGTGGGCTGGGTGTCATAGACAGTGCAGCTTGGTGAAACTGTGCCCATGTTTGTTCTCTGTCTGGCTGTCTACGGTCCTGTTCCATACATACCTAGAGGGGCCAGAGAGGGGTAGAGGCTCACCTTGGCTCCTCCTTGACTTTCAGTGGGCCACCATTTTAGAGAGAGCGGGATTCACTGTTCATTTCGGATTGTTTGTTTGTTTTACTTCTATTTATTGTTTAAACATATGTTTCCCATTCCAATAAAACCCTTTGATTTAAGTTGAATTGACAGATGGAGAGAGAGAGAAAAAAAGAGCGGGATAGTCATGAAGCCAGTAGGCCAGCCTTGTGTGAGAGAGGCGGATGGAAGACGTGATGGAACAGAATTGTAGAGAGATGTCATTGTATTTCTTGCTCATAAAAAGAGGGGGGAGAGGGAAACAGCCTGTAACACAGCCTGGTGGCTGTTGTTCCTGCGGCTCCATTAGAAAAGGCCAGTCATGCAGAAAAGCCCTGACTCACTGATTGATAAGGGGCTCAACTATACACAACACACACACATACATACGTGCACACAGACACGCATACACAAACACAGATGGATGCATGCACACAAAAACACACATCCCGGGGGTGCTGCTCCTCTCTAACTATCTCTCTCTCTCCCTCCCTCAGCTCTCTGATCTGTTCATCTCCTTCGACGTGAAACCCCAGGGCGCGGCGTCGCTGGCCCAGGTCCACAAGGCAGTGTTACATGATGGTAGGACGGTGGCTGTGAAGGTCCAACACCCCAAGGTCCAGACACAGAGCTCCAAGGACATCGTGGTCATGGAGGTAATGCCTGTCTCTCTGTGTTCAATTTCCGTCGACGTATCTTCTGACATATTACCTCATCAATGGTCTCTCCATAATGTCTTTCTCTCAGTCTCCCTGTCTCTCTTTCTGTTTTCTCTCTGTCTCTCTCTCTCTCTTTGTCTCTGTCTCTCGCTCTCGCTCGTGTTTATTTGTGTATGCATGCGTGCATGTCTCTGTGCATATATATGTGCCGGGCGTACATGCGTGTTCCCCCTCTAGGTCCTGCTGAACATGGTCCACTGGCTGTTCCCAGACTTTGCCTTCATGTGGCTGGTGGAGGAGGCTAAGAAGAACATGCCTGTAGAGCTGGACTTTCTCAACGAGGGACGCAACGCTGAGAAGGTGGCGGTCATGCTCGCACACTTCCCCTGGCTCAAGGTACACACACACACACGTTGTTACGCTGCTGGAGTATACAGTATATTTTTCCTTGTCGTCTATTTGTCTACTGTCTATTTCCCTATTCTTCTTTTAGCTTCGGTTGAATGTGGCTTAGTGTAACTGTTCAGAGAGCATGATTGATTAAGAGCAGCTACTATCGATCAGTGTGATAGTGAATGTTTGCAGAGAGATATGATGCCTGTGTGTTTTGGGGAGGTGTGGAGGAAAAGAATAGCAACTCCTCTAACGGTTGCGATCATGTTGTCATGCAATTGTGAAACATCCTCCCTTCCTCCATCCCTTTCTCAGGTACCTAAGATCCACTGGGACCTGTCTACCAGGCGGATCCTGACCATGGACTTTGCCGAGGGAGGCCAGGTCAACGACAGAGACTATATGAGGAGACACAGCATCAACGTCAATGAGGTACGACACCATGGCCTCATTTATTAAGTCACACCGGAGCAGAATTTTTTTAGGGGACGAACAGCGAAAATGAGCGTTTGTTATTGGGCAAATCCATGTAGTCCCTCCCTGTTTGTCTGTTTTCTTCTGTTTGGTGCATATCGAATATGAGCCATATCGTGAGCTAATCCTCACTTCTGTGTATTTCCCTGCATTTTCGTCCTCATTTTGGGAACGTGAGTGAGGCCCACAGTAAAAGTCCAGACTTGACTATTTACTATCGTCAATGCATAACGTCGTCAAACTACTTCAGAGAAAGAAACAGTGCAGAGAGAGGGAGAGAGAACAAATGAAGCTTCCTAGGCTGACGTCTTATACAGCCATCCTTTTCTTCCTCCCTCCCACCCTCTTCCCCCCCATCACCAGATGAAGAGGGAATTAAAGAAATCTCTTTTTCATATAAAAGACTGGTCTCTGCAGATGGATTACATTTATTCTCGTTTGCCGCCTATTGTCGTGGCAGCGGCTCCGTGTCTGACAGAGTACTGTTTAACTCGGCTGCCGGCTGCATTCAGGCCTGGGCAGCACATATTGGCAGGGGTGCGATACCGATCATTACACCTAGGCACAATGGTGGAACACAAAAGCCATGGGAGTCTGTGGAGAGCTGGCTAATACTGGGGAGGCGTGGTTGGAATCATAGGAGACTGGTTTGATAAATACCGTACAGTCAGACGTGTGTGTGTGTGTGCGTGTCTGGGGGAGGGATGCACTTGGGAGGGTTTGTGCGTGCACTTTTGTAATCTGTTAACGTGTGTGTTGACCCCGCTGTCTGTTTGTGTTGATCGTTATGCATGCTTATACGCACCTGTGTGTGTGCGTGTGTGTCAGGGATGTGGCTTGTGTGGGCTTTTGACAGAATCAGCAGAGAGACACTAATGGTTTATTGATTGATAATAAAGTGTGCGTTATCACTGAGGTTTTTGGCTGGGAGATTGCCGCTCTGCTCTTATTGTTTTTCTGTTACTGTGTGATGTCTTCCTGATAGAAAGAAAGATAATTATTGTTTCCTATCTCTCTCTTGCTCTCTCTTTCTTCCATCTCTTTCTTTCCGTCTCTCTTTAGGTCGTTCTCTTCCTCTCCCCACTCTTTGTCTTTTTTAAATGTCTGGGAAAGAATGAGAGACAGAGGAAGAAAGAGACAGGAAAAAGAGGAGACGTGTACATGACTGCTGCCCTCTGCTCACCCAAGCCACGGCTGCCAGTCAGGGCTCTAGAGTGCAACCATTTTAATCGCATATGCGCGTAAATATTTTGCTGTGCGACCTGGAATTTTAACTTGAGAGCACCAGTGTGCCTAGAAAAATGTAAGGATTCAAGCTTTATTACCTAAAATATTGTGCACCTAAATTTATTTGGCGCACACGTGCTCCTTGTAAAAAAAAAAGTCAGCATAGAGCCCTGCCAGTATATTACATTGCAACATCATGTTCCGCTGTGGATGTGTTTCCGTGTGGGTGTGTTTCCGTGTGGGTGTGTTTCAGGGTGTGTTTCCGTGTGGGTGGGTGTGTTTCCGTGTGGGTGGGTGTGTTTCCGTGTGGATGTGTTTTAGGGTGTGTTTCCATGTGGGTGGGTGTGTTTCCGTGTGTGTGTGGACAGGGTTAAAGCTCCATTCCAGTTCACACATGCTGATTATTTGGCTGATGATCTGCTGATTAGTTTCATACATCTCTATTAAAATGAAACGTTTTGCTTACTCTTTATGTATCCAATCAATCACGCCTCAATGTGCCCTCGAAACATGGACACACACAAACACTTGCACTCACACACCCATATGCACACAGGATTTCAGATGTATATTTCAGTGCTGCACCTACAGCCTCAAAATAAGCCATTACTCTTCATAACAGTTAATTTCATGCCTTGCTTTACAGCAACAGAGAGGATGGGAGCGAGGGGGTGGGGGAAAGGGGGAGAAAAGAGAGAGGGAGAGACGAGTGAAAACAGGGTAAGAAATTGCAAGGAGGAGAGACACAGTAGAGCGAAAGAACAGAGAGAGGGAGCAGAGATGGTGACACCTTCACTTTTTCCACATTTTGTTATGTTACAGCCTTATTCTAATATGGATTACACTCTTTATTTCCCTCATCAATCTACACACAATTTCTCATAATGACAAATCAGGTTTTTCAATATCACATTTACATAAGTATTCAGACCCTTTACTCAGTACTTGGATGAAGCACCTTTGGCACCGATTACAGCCTCGAGTCTTCTTGGGTATGACGCTACAAGATTGGCACACCTGTATTGCACAGCTATTTTCACGTCTCGGGTACCTTACCCGTTTGTATACATGGCTAGCATAATAAATGATTATTATTTAACGTTCAAACGGCTCTCCTGTGACGTAGGTACGTGCGACATGCTCCTAGTTTCCTGAAACGAGTCACAATTTTATGTGGTTTGAAATACTATCAACTTTTAGGATGCTGATGAAGGTGGCACCTTGACAAGACGGTATCTTCATGCGCATTCTCGTTTTCTCAAGATGCAAGAAATGCTTAATTCTTCAGGAGTTAATATTGAGGCTGTGTGTGAGGTTATAGACCTTCTGTCAGAGTCCAGATTTCCGTTTCCATTTAACCCATCAGAAACAGTAGGCCGCAGATCCCTTGACGTGCCATAGGCCTCTTCTAAGTCCCCATCTTGTGACGGTCTAATTTGTATAGTGCCTAACACTGCCGGCACTGCTATCATCCTTTTTTTTTATCACTTCACCAAGTCTTTCCCAAACATGGGGCTACTTTTCTGGCCCTCCCGTCTCTTATTTTCAGCTCCGTTTCAAAGCTTTTCTCTTATTGAATTCAACTGAACTTTTTTTTTTTACTCTGAAGATTGACAATGACATTTTTCTTGCCCATTCCAAAAATTATGTGCGATAGGGGGGGTAGGCTATTTGGCACGTGCACAGTTAGACCTTAAAAGTTAGACTTACGCACAAGAATGATACATTTATGGATTTTTTTTAAAGGTATTGCTTCCCAATATTTCATGACCCTGAACCCGCCCGGGTTATGAGTCAACCCACGCATCTAGCATGCATATCTTAGTAGGCCAGAGGTATGGGCAAGTCAATGGGCGGACATAGCGGTAATGGATCAAGCTATAATTTCTCTCGGTGTAAGTCTGTCACACTAGTAATATTCCATCAGCTTTGGCCCCCAGGTGTTGTCTGTGGAGCCGTTACACACTCGTGCAGGCATGCACACACACATGCAGGCAAAGCGCACACACACGTATGCAGACACACACATTTTGTTATTCTATCATCATGGGCCCCTAAAAATGTATTTCTATTCAAAATCTTATTTACCCTAACACTTACCCTAACCCTAAATGAGGGAGAATTTTCCTTGTTTTACTATCCTTGTGGGGACTATAGGGGATTTTAGGTCCCTACATGGATAGAAGAACCCCGCCCTCCTGAGGGGTAAGGAGTGATTCTGCCTGCCTGCAAGCCTGCTGTGATGCTGTGCTCCATCTGGTAGACACTCAGACACGTTACTGTTGTTATTGATGCACTTATGAATACTGTTAGTCACACAGCTGTCAGTGATCCTGTGTGTGTGTGTGTGTGTGTGTGTGTGTGTGTGCACATATGCACGCATCTGGAGAGATACCCGTAACTCTGAAGTGATGCTCATTGACTCACACTTATCAGACTGTATCTTCCTCCAGCTCTTTATAGTTTGATCAATAAAAGCCAGATAGGGCAGGAGAGAGTATGATTGAGAGCATAGATTACACAAATATTATTTGACTGATCATCAACACACACATACAAAGAAGATAGACTCCCAGGCATGAATCATACTGATCACACACACCAGTGATGTTGTGTTCTAGGCATGAATCATACTGATCACACACACACACACCAGTGATGTTGTGTTCTAATGTGCCCCAGAGTGTGTGTAGGAGGCCCAGGGATACAGTCAGTGTGAAAGATCAGTATGATTAATGTCTCGAGGTCTGTATCATTTAATTCTCTCTCTCTCGTAGTGTGTAGACAGTGAGTGATGAGTGTGTATGGTGACTCTATGCCTGATGACACACTCATTATTACTATGACATAAACACTATTGCTGTCAGCCACACTCTCCAATGATATGAAGAAGAATAGGAGGGTCTGGAGTAGGGACTGGGCAAGAGGCTGGGTGCAGATGTAGGGGTTGGATCTAGAACCCATTGGTAAAGGGTTGGGGCGAGAACCCATGAGAGGTTGCAAAAGAGGACAGCAAGATAATGAGAAAGGAGAACTAGATGGGAGAAACGTTGTGAGAGAAAGTTTAGACAATTAAATTGCGAAACACCGAGAAGGAGATGGCGATAGAAGGAAAAAGAGGGATGGAAAACGAGAGAGTTGTGACGATGAGAGAGAGTACCCTGTTGAGGGTTCATCAGGCAGAGGCTAGCCAGGCTACGCTACATTATGCTAGCAACTCCGAGAGCCTGGCTGAGTGAGTGAGATGGAGAGGAGGACACTTAACTCTGTAAAATGCTGTTTCCCCAACTGTTAGTTGTATTAAAACCTACACAAGAGGAGGAGAGAGAACTGCTCATCTGTTCACTTTCCTCTGCATAGATCATTTTACAATAAACAGAAGTGTGTGCACAAATACACATAGTACACACAGATTATCCAAAACTCTGCATCATCAGCATTCTTAACAGCGTAATATATGTCTTGGATATATTCGCCAAACTTTTGTCTCCCAAATCATCTCTATGGTTGGATAAATGAAAAGGTAAATCTGTTTATCCATGCCGTGCACGTCGGGGTCGAGTCCAGAGAAAAGTCTATTTGGTCCATCATTAATCTTTTGATTACACACACGGTGGCGACTCGCGCGCCCCCCCCCCCACACACACACACACAGACCTACACAGATGCCAGGGCCAGTTAATAATTCTATCCATTCTCACCTGGCCGGACAGACTCATTTATTATGTCTAATAACGCTCACTATCAGCTAATGCCCGGGCCCGCCGCTACTGTGGCCCCGTACAGTGTGTGTTTGCGTGCATGGAGACAAAGATATACACTCTTTTTATGACGTCAGATAATTCTCTATCTATCCGGATTTAAAGTAAACTGTCTTTATGTGGGTTGCTTGCGAGGCAGTAGCCATCTGCAGTTTTCCAATTTTCAACCAAGTGCCGTGCAGAGTCTTTGTAATGATTTGATAGAAACAATGGTCTCCTCTTTCTAAATGACAAGCACAGTGCAGATGTTAAGACGGAATAAACTGGGGATTGTGTGTTTATAAACTGGGATTTGGAGAGAGAATATGACAATCCAGACTTGTAATCCCATGAGAGGAGTAGAGATTACAGACAACACAGATTAGGAGTGTCTGGAGGCACGACAACTTGCATCTGCTATATTGTTTCATCAGACACACTACACAGTCTTTGAGGAAACCGTGTCAGGCCATGGCTGTGTTTCTGACTGTGGGATGTCTTCTCAATTGACTATCTCTTTAAGCAGTATGTATTTTATTTTAAACTATGGTTATGTTAGCTCTGCGCTACAGACCTGTGCTACACTATGCCTGTGTTAGCGTTAGCATGGTCACTATGTTACAAAACTCAGCTAACCCAAACCATTGCCAGTGCCTTGACACACCATGTTAAGTGGATACATTGGCGTAGCTGTACTGTATGCCTGCTGGAGTGGTAAGTCATTGGTGCTTTGACAGCGTTAGATAACCAGCCTAGAGAAGAGGGTTGGCGTAAAGGTATGCTACTGAATTCTTCTATGAGAGCGCCTATGAGAGCCATTAAACCTAAATTACCCACGTCACAGCACTGTACCCATAACAATAGGCTCTGCCCCAAATGGCTGTGGTCAAAAGTAGTCCACTATATAGGGGATACACTGCCATTTGGGATGCAACCATAGTAATTCAATGAGTTGCAATGGAGGCACTTAATTTCTTTCAGCGTGTCGACTCGCAGTCTCGATGAGTCTCAGGGGTTTGTGTGTCAATGTGTCTGCATGCCATGCGCGCATGAGTACCAGTCATGACATCACAATGCCCCATGTCAACTTGATCACCATTCCAGAGGTACAATTACATATGATTCATATGTGAAAGCTGAGCTCTGCATGTGGTTTGCCTGTGGATGTATACTGGGTCTTAGCTATTCAAACATTATTCATATTTAACGTCCTGGAACGCAGCCATCAGCTGGAAGCCTTACACGAAACCCAAACCGGCTGCGCACGTGCGCCATCGAGCATAAATGTATTTTGTACCCCCACACCAAACGCGATCACGACATGCAGGTTAAAATATCAAACCAACTCTGAACCAATTATATTAATTTGGGGACAGGTCGAAAAGCAATAAACATTTATGGCAATTTAGCTAGCTAGCTTGCTAGCTAATTTGTCCTATTTAGCTAGCTTTCTGTTGCTAGCTAATTAGTCCTGGGATATAAACATTGAGTTGTTATTTTACCTGAAATGCACAAGGTCCTCTACTCCACCAATTAATCCACACATAAAACGGTCAACCAAATTATTTCTAGTCATCTCTCCTCCTTCCAGGCTTTTTCTTCTCTTGACTTTATATTGCGATTGGCAACAACCATAAATTAGGTGCATTACCCACACTGACCTCGTTCGTCTTTCAGTCACCCACGTGGGTATAACCAATGAGGAGATGGCACGTGGGTACCTGCTTCTATAAACCAATAAGGAGATGGGAGAAGCAGGACTTGCAGCGCGGTCTGCCCTTGGCAACGCAGACGCTCTTTGGCGCGTGCACAATTATTGAATAACGCATGCGACGCGAGCGGTGTAGTCAGCCTGTCACCTGACGGCTTCCCTCATGAGAAGAAGGGAGTGTGGCGCAGTGAGGTTCATCCACTTAATGTCCATGCCCTCACCTACACCACAAGCCATGTAATCAGCCGGGAACGCGCCCACTTGCTTGAACATGCACAGCTGAATTCAATAGGCTCATTAAGGGTTTGGCTGGCTACTCAATCAGGCACCTCACTTATTAGCTGCTGGTTTCCCCTCACTGAGAGAGCAAGTCGGAAGTTTACATACACTTAGGTTGGAGTCATTAAAACTCGTTTTTCAACCACTGCACACATTTCTTGTTAACAAACTATAGTTTTGGCAAGTCGGTTAGGACATATACTTTGTGCATGACACAAGTAATTTTTCCAACAATTGTTTACAGACAGATTATTTCACTTATGATTCACTGTATCACAATTCCAGTGGGTCAGAAGTTTACATACACTAAGTTGACAGCTTGGAAAATTCCAGAAAATGATGTCATCGCTTTAGAAGCTTCTGATAGGCTAATTTACATAATTTGAGTCAATTGGAGGTGTACCTGTGGATGTATTTCAAGGCCTAACTTCGAACTCAGTGCCTCTTTGCTTGACATCATGGGAAAATCAAAAGAAATCAGGCAAGACCTCAGAAAAAAAATGGTATACCTCTACAAGTCTGGTTCATCCTTGGGAGCAATTTCCAAATGCCTGAAGGTACCACGCTCATCTGTACAAAAAATAGTACGCAAGTGTAAACACCATGGGACCACACAGCCGTTATACTGCTCAGGAAAGAGACGTTTTCTGTCTCCTAGAGATGAACATACATTGGTGCCAAAAGTGCATATCAATCCCAGAACAACAGCAAAAGACCTTGTGAAGATGCTGGAGGAAACAGGTTCAAAAGTATCTATATCCACAGTAAAACAAGTCCCATATTGACATAACCTGAAAGGCCGCTCAGCAAGAAAGCCACTGCTCCAAAACTGCCATAAAAAAATCCAGACTACGGTTTGCAATGTCCTCTGTTCTGATGAAACAATAATGGAACTGTTGGGCCATAATGACCATCGTTATGTTTGGAGGCAAAAGGAGGCTTGCAAGCCGAAGAATACCATCCCAACCATGAAGCACGGGGGTGGCAGCATCATGTTGTGGGAGTGCTTTGCTGCCGGAGGGACTGGTGCAATTCACAAATAGATGTCTTCATGAGGAAGGGAAATGTGTATGTGTATATATTGAAACAGCATTTTAAGACATCAGTCTGGAGTCTGGAAGTTAAAGCTTGGTCGCAAATGAACAATGACCCCAAGCATACTACCAAAGCTGTGGCAAAATGGCTTAAGGACAACAAAGTCAAGGTACTGGAGTGGCCATCACATAGCCCTGACCTCAATCCCATAGAAGATTTGTGGGCAGAACTGAAAAAGCATGTGTGAGCAAGGAGGCCTACAAACCTGACTCAGTTACACCAGCTCAGGAGAAATGGGCCAAAATTCCCACAACTTATTGTGGGAAGGTTATGGAAGGCCACCCAAAATGTTTGACCCAAGTTAAACAATTGAAAGGCAATGCTACCAAATACTAATTCAGTGTATGTAAACTTCTGACCCACTGGAAATGTGATGAAAGAAACAAAAGCAGAAATAAATCAGTCTCTACTATTATTCTGACATTTCACATTCTTAAAATAAAGTTGTGATCCTAACTGACCTATTTGAACTTGTAACCTTTGGAATCAGAGGCAGATGCTTACACCCATCCGCCATCCCCGTCCGTAACGCTTTAGCAAAATCAAAACCTACTTGAAGGTAACAGCACTCATTGTTGCCCCTAGAGGCCGGTTTCCATGTGATCTCCTGACGTCCTCATACATGGATGGACGTCAAATACTGACTTGTATCACGGGTGACCTGGCTGCTTCATCAAGCATTCATATCCCAGGAGTGGGTGGAATGTCCTATATAGAGGAGTGCTCAGTGTCATCACTTCCTGTAACCTGAAACAGGATGGGGATGTCACTGATTACTGCCCCTATATACAGAACCTTCCACCCCCACCTGGGATATGAATGTGTGTGGCGTTTTCCTTTTTATTTTTCATGAGTTCACCTCTAATACCAGCACCTCCAAAAAAGTACCTTGATGTGCGTATGTTCTTCAGCTTTGGTATAGGGGAACTCATGCATGCAGACATACTGAAGCACAAACCTGCACGCGTACACACAAAGACACAGGTACACACAAGCCTTCGAGTGGACACGCTGAAAGAAATTAAGTGACTCTATTACAACTAGAGATGGGCACGGTTATTTGAATATTCCAACAGACGTTAGTATTTGATAACATGCAAGAGATTTCATTTAAAAATGAACACAAAAATAGATCTTAGTGAAAAGGCTTTGTAATTAAAAATAAATATATCTGTGACATTTCTACATTCAAGGATAGAATAACAAGCAGAGTCTCTCACACGGTCACACACACAGTACCTGTGCTCTCACACGGTCACACACGCTGCTTCACGCTGCTTATTGTTGCGGAAACTGACCCACTATGCTATTTACTTTCTATATCTACGTTGTATCGCTAAGTCACACATAACCCCCTAGAGTCAATGTCTGCGCCCCGTGGAAATCTAATTAGCATAATAAAAAAATCCTCCTAAAATCTGTCAATTAATTATTATTTTTCTATGTGTCTCAAATCACCGCATATGCCGATGTCCTGCTTCCGCAGCTGCGGTGACAGAGCTAGAGGTCTTTCTCAGTATCTCAGATATAAGACACCGACACTTCAGAACAAACTTCACTTCCTTGATGTTTTTTGGGGGGGGACTATCTGTTGTTCCATGTAGTGAATCTGTTATTCAATGCTTTTGTATGAGCTGATTGCAGGAAAGCTCCCCCAAAATAGTATTATGCTGACAACAAGTAGTAACGTATTATGCATGCTGACTTTAAGTGACACGCTTTCCAATTTTGTTTTTAGAAACAGGACAAGAAAAGACCATTTGATTTAGCCTTTCATTAGCTTAGAGTCTTCTGATCCACGTCGCACCATCAGAAACACGTCAGTTTGCTGCCAAAGAACATGTAAAGTGTAAATAGTTTGAGTCAAGCATGCCATTTATTGATTTGCCATTAGTAGTGCTAGAAACATGCTAAACGCCTTGATGACTAGCATCTAATAGACTGTGTTAACATTTGCTATGGGATTTTCCCCAGCATGCTACAGTGTGTCAGTCTTAAAGAAGGACATGATTGCGATTTTACACTGCTAATTCTCCCTCTGGGTTCCCTCCTACTGACTTAGTTAGCCTCATAGCATATTTCAGCCACTTGAGTTACTGTGGGGGGGGGGGGGGGGGGCAGGGGCGAGAAAAGGTGGGTTGGTTCTATCCTTGTGGAGACCTAAAATCCCCCAAATTCCCCACAAGGATAGTAAAACAAGGAAAATGGTCCACGATGGGAAAATTTCCTACGTCCCCATGATGACAAATGCTATTTTAAGCGTAGAGGTTAGGTTTAGGAATAGGGTTACATTTAGGTCCCCACGAAGATAGAAAAACATTACGTGTATGTCTATTTCTTGGGTCTACTGTGATATGAGATTTGGATTATCTTTGTGTGTGTGAGAGAGCCTTCCCTCTCTCTCCCCAATGAGAAATAGAGTTCTAATTAATGGCCATTAGTAGATGCCTATTCCTTATCAGCTCTTTTGTTTGCGGTCTGTGTCCTTATTAACTTGTGTGTGTGTGTGTGTGTGTGAGATTAATTATATGCAGGGCTCTCCAGACAGGTTGAATGGTGTATCAGAGGGACCCTAGCAGCGTGATGTCTTGTACAGCACAGACGTACACACAGGGGCCACTGTTTAACTCTGTGTGTTTGAGTGCGTGTCTGAACCTGTCCTGTGTCTGTAGTGTTTCAGCTTTCTGCAGGACGACAGCTGTGTGTGTGTCTGTTTCTTGGGTCTGCTGTGATATGACCCACAGTCTGTATCTCTGTGTGTGTGTGAGAGCGATTGAGAGACTCACTGACGTCCTTCCCCCAGTCTTTCTCTCCTGTGATGTTACTATTTTTAGACTGATGATAAAAAGAGCTGTCCTGGGGGATCCCTGAGAAAGAATCCCCCTTTTTTTCTCTCTTTCAGCCCCCTCTGAGAAAGAACAGAGATACCTGGGGTTGTGTCGTGCTGCTTAGTCAATATGGTGTAATATGGTGCCAAACACTTCAACTATGACAGACAAAATGAGAAGAAAAAAAATCCAGAAAATCACATTGTATGATTTTTAATGAATTTGTTTGCAAATTATGGTGGAAAATAAGTATTTGGTCAATAACAAAAGTTTATCTCAATACTTTGTTATATAACCTTTGTTGGCAATGAGAGGTCATTGACCAAATACTTATTTTCCATCATTTGCAAATTAATTAATTAAAAATCCTACAATGTGATTTTCTGGAGAAAAAAATAATCTCATTTTGTCTGTCATAGTTGAAGTGTACCTATGATGAAAATTGCATGCCTCTTTCATCTTATTAAGTGGGAGAACTTGCACAATTGATGGCTGACTAAATACTTTTTTGCCCCACTGTATATCTCATTTAAAAAACAAGTACCATTTTAAGATTAATTTATTGAAACTTTAATGATTATATTAGATCGTGGAACACAGTCTTCAAAAGGTAGTAACATCAGCAGTGGCTCTTGCTTGTGGAAGCCTATGGCTGTGCAATGGCAAAGCCTTGTTTGGTCAATTTAACAGACAAGATGCTCTTATTTCCCAAGACCTTATCACAGTCAAGACACCTATTTTATACTGAAGAACATGTAATAGAACAGAATAAAATAAAACGAGCGATCATTTGACAGTGCTCTTCTTTTTATTTTTTTTTACTTGGCAAGTCAGTTAAGAACAAATTCTTATTTTCAATGACGGCCTAGGAACAGTGGGTTAACTGCCTGTTCAGGGGCAGAACGACAGATTTTGTACCTTGTCAGCTCGGGGGTTTGAACTTGCAACCTTCCTGTTACTAGTCCAACGCTCTAACCACTAGGCTCTTTCAGCTCTACAAGTTGAAAGACACATTTTTCAGGGTTACAAACCTAAATCTATCTATCTTTTTGATATACAGATGTTCAATTTAGTTTATGCCTGTTTTTTGTTGTTGTTCTAAATTGATTAACAATTCTTCATTGAACACTGCATGGTGATGAAATACAGTGCATTCGGAAAGTATTCAAACCCCTTGACTTTTTCCACATTTTGTTACTTAACACCCTAATTTTAAAATTGATTGAACTTTTTTTGCTCATCAATCTACACACAATCCCCATAATGACAAAGCAAAAACAGGTTTTTAGACATTTTTGCAGATGTATAAAATATGTAATAAATCAAATCAGATGTTAATGCGAGTGTAGCGAAATGCTTGTGCTTCTAGTTCCGACAATGCAGTAATAACCAACAAGTAATCTAACTAACAATTCCAAAACTAATTTCTTATACACAGTGTAAGGGGATAAAGAATATGTACATAAAGATATGAATGAGTGATGGTGCAGAGCAGCATAGGCAAGATACAGTAGACGGTATCGAATACAGTATATACATATGAGATGAGTATGTAAACAAAGTGGCATAGTTAAAGTGGCTAGTGATACATGTATTACATAAGGATGCAGTAGATGATAGAGTACAGTATATACCTATACATATGAGATGAATGATGTAGGGTATGTAAACATTATATTAGGTAGCATTGTTTAAAGTGGCTAGTGATATATTTTACATTTCCCATCAATTCCCATTATTAAAGTGGCTGGAGTTGAGTCAGTGTGTTGGCAGCAGCCACTCAATGTTAGTGGTTGCTGTTTAACAGTCTGATGGCCTTGAGATAGAAGCTGTTTTTCAGTCCCTCGGTCCCAGCTTTGATGCACCTGTACTGACCTCGCCTTCTGGATGATAGCGGGGTGAACAGGCAGTGGCTCGGGTGGGTGTTGTCCTTGATGATCTTTATGGCCTTCCTGTAACTTCGGGTGGTGTAGGTGTCCTGGAGGGCAGGTAGTAAGCCCGCCAGGATGCTCTCGGTTGTGCATCTGTAGAAGTTTGTGAGTGCTTTTGGTGACCAGCCGAATTTCTTCAGCCTCCTGAGGTCACTTCTTCACGATGCTGTCTGTGTGGGTGGACCAATTCAGTTTGTCTGTGATGTGTATGCCGAGGAAATTAAAACTTACTACCCTCTCCACTACTGTTCCATCGATGTGGATAGGGGGGTGTTCCCTCTGCTGTTTCCTGAAGTCCACAATCATCTCCTTAGTTTTGTTGACGTTGAGTGTGAGGTTATTGTCCTGACACCACACTCCGAGGGCCCTCACCTCCTCCCTGTAGGCCGTCTCGTTGTTGTTGGTAATCAAGCCTACCACTGTTGTGTCGTCCGCAAAGTTGATGATTGAGTTGGAGGCGTGCGTGGCCGCGTAGTCGTGGGTGAACAGGGAGTACAGGAGAGGGCTCAGAACGCACCCTTGTGGGGCCCCAGTGGATCAGCGGGGTGGAGATGTTGTTGCCTACCCTCACCACCTGGGGGCGGCCCGTCAGGAAGTCCAGTACCAAGTTGCACAGGGCGGGGTCGAGACCCAGGGTCTCGAGCTTGATGACGAGCTTGGCGGGTACTATGGTGTTAAATGCCGAGCTGTAGTCGATGAACAGCATTCTCACATAGGTATTCCTCTTGTCCAGATGGGTTAGGGCAGTGTGCAGTGTGGTTGAGATTGCGTCGTCTGTGGACCTATTTGGGCGGTAAGCAAATTGGAGTGGGTCTAGGGTGTTAGGTAGGGTGGAGGTGATATGGTTCTTGACTAGTCTCTCAAAGCACTTCATGATGACGGAAGTGAGTGCTACGGGGCGGTAGTTGTTTAGCTCAGTTACCTTAGCTTTCTTGGGAACAGGAACAATGGTGGCCCTCTTGAAGTATGTGGGAACAACAGACTGGTATAGCGATTGATTGAATATGTCCGTAAACACACCAGCCAGCTGGTCTGCGCATGCTCTGAGGACGCGGCTGTGGATGCCGTCTGGGCCTGCAGCCTTGCGAGGGTTAACACGTTTAAATGTTTTACTCACCTCGGCTGCAGTGAAGGAGAGGCCGCATGTTTTCGTTGCAGGCTGTGTCAGTGGCACTGTATTGTCCTCAAAGCGGGCAAAAAAGTTATTTAGTCTGCCTGGGAACAAGAATAACTTATTTACGTAAGTTTTCAGACCCTTTGCTATGATACTTGAAATTGAGCTCAACTGCATCCTGATTCTGATCATCCTTGAGATATTTCCTCAACTTGATTGGAGTCCACCTGTGATACCTTCAATTGATTGGACATGATTTGGAAAGGCACACATCTGTCTATATAAGGTCACACAGTTGACAGTGCATGTCAGAGCCAAAACCAAGCCATGAGGTCGAGGAAATTGTCAATAGAGCTCAGAGACAGCATTGTGTTGAGGCACAGATCTGGGGAAAGGTACCAAAAATGGCTGCAGCAATGACGGTCCCCAAGAACACAGTGGCCTCCATCATTCTTAAATGGAAGAAGTTTGGAACCACCAAGAGCCGCCCATCCAAACTGAGCAATCGGGGGAGAAGGGCCTTGGTTACTCTGACAGAGCTCCTGAGTTCCTCTGTGGAGCAGCACTCCACCGATCAGGCCTTTATGTTAGAATGGCCAGATGGAAGCCACTTTGGGACAAGTCTCTAATGTTCATTTAGTGGCCTGGCCAGAGGCCAGAGTTGAACCCGATCTAACGTCTCTGGAGAGACCTGAAAACAGCTGTGCAGCGAGGCTCCGATCAAACCTGACAAAGCTTGAGAGGATCTGCAGAGATCGCTGTCTAAGGTTCTTCAACAAATTTCTAAATAATGGTCTGAATACTTTTCAAAATGTGATATGATGGGGGGTTTTTGCAAACGTTTCTAACCCTGTTTTTGCTTTGTCATTATTGGGTATTGTGTGTAAATATTATTATTTATTTTTTTATGCTTCTGAATCAATTTTAGAATAAGGCTTTAATGTAAATAAATTATGCACTGTATGGCCAGGACATCTGTTTGTGAGCAGGCCTAAGCTTAATGATTCTGATCAAACAAATATTTTTGCATATTTTCAGTGTGGAACCGGTCTATGTTTAGAGGGGTAATAACCTAGGCCAACCAATTCTAAATGCCACTATCAGTTGACAAAGTAGGGTCGTCACTGACGTTAGTTACCACAGCCACAGTCATAAACCCTGCCTGTTTCTACAATTGTGTTTCTTAAAATCTGATTTTGAACCTAATCCTTAACCCACTGTTCCCCGGGCATCGAAGACATGGATGTCGATTAAGGCAGCCCCCCCCCGCACCTCTCTGATTCAGAGGGGTTGGTTTAAATGCGGAAGACATATTTCAGTTCAAGGCATTCAGTTGTACAGCTGACTAGGTATTCCCCCTTTCCCTAACCTTAAGTCCACAAACACACACAGTCCCTGAAGCTGAGAGGAGCAGGGATAACACTGTGCTGACAGGGATGCCCTTATCTCTCTTTCGTATTCTGCCCAATGACATGACACTTGTCAGCTCACAGACACCTCATATTCTCTCTCTCCCACTCTGGCATGATGGGAAAATAAGTGTTTTACAGAGAGGGAGAGAGGGCAAGTAAGGTGAACAGAGGGGACTCTTGGCACTGCTCTGTAAACTAATTTTGTGCTCCGTGGACATGCCCTTTAATCAATTACAAATATTGGTAGATGCTGCTGCCTCTCCTCTCTCCCTCCCCCTCTTTCTTTAATGAGTAGGGGCATGTGTACCAAAACGTTGGTGCTTTTTTGATACGATAACATGACAAACGGTCCGTTATTTCAATTTGATCAGTTCTTCTATCGAATGTGTCACACATTTTGGAAATCCACTAATGGAAAGGCGTTCCCAGTGGGCATTCGTTTAGATTTTTGCCAGACCTTGAAAGTGGTCTCCTGATGTGGTATCAAATGTTATTTGTCACTTGCTTTGTAAACAGGTGTCGACTGACAGCGAAATGCGTACTCCTTTTTCAACCATGCAGAGTTAAAGAGAGTGACACAAGGAATAAATACACAGTGAATAACAATAACAATAACATATTGTAGCAGGCTTAAGGGTGTGGGGTTTCCACGTCACCAAGTTCAATAACAAAACATGCACCAGTAGCACAAATATGATGCAAGTGAGAAGTTTATTAGCGATTTTCGTACACCAATTACTTCAGTCCACAAGCTGTTCTCGTTGTCCGTTCCGTTCTCCAGCGGTAATCCTAAAACAGCCAATCCGACAATCCAGGTCACAAAGGATAATCTCACAGATATTGTTCTCTCTTCTACCACTCTTCATAAATCAAGTTTTTCTCTCCATTCTCTGCCCCTTTTTGCAGGCCGCTTCCTCTTATCCTCCACTGCTCCCTGGCTTAATGATCCACAGGCTTGGGCAGGAAGTCCATATAAGGCTCGGGGGTGGAGCCAGCGGGCTGCAAGATATCTCCCCTCAATAACCACTCCCCTCAATAACCAGTCCCTTCACCTCTCCCTGCCGTCTGCCACCATATGTAGAGGGAGTACCAGGAATTGGGCATGGACTCGACAAGGTGTCAAGTGTTCCACATGGACGCTGGCCAATGTTGACTCCAATGCTTCCCAAAGTTGCCAAGTAGACTGGATGTCCTTTGGGTGGTGAACAATTCTTGATACACACGGGTGAAACTATTGAGTGTGAAAAACCCAGCAGCTTGACACAAACCTGTGCGCCTGGCACCTACTACCATGGCCAGTTCAAAGGCACTAAATCTTTTGTCTTGTCCATTCACCCTCTGAATGGCGCACATACAAAATCCATATCTCATATCTCAATTGTTTCTCTCCTTCTCTAACCTGTCTCCTCCTTCATCTACGTTGATTTGAAGTGGATTTAACAAGTGACATCAATAAGGGATCATAGCTTTCACCTGGATTCACCTGATCAGTCTCTGTCATGGAACGAGCAGCTGTTCCATATAGTGTATAAGCATTGTTGTGGGCTTAATTTCAGATGGTGTTTTTTTTGTCAGGTTTTCACTCTCAAATCGCACTTTTGAAATAGAAAAACAACACAAATTATCGTGATATTTAACTTGGTATTGAAGTCAAATTCTGGTAGGTGCAGCAGATAGCCTAGCAGTTAGAATCCCGGGTCTGATGGGAGAAATCTGTCGAAGTGAGCTGGCAACAGGAGGGTTGCAGGTGTCAAATGCCAATGTCTGCCGTTGTTCCCATCAAATCAATCAAGCCCATTTATTTTCTAAAGCCCATTTTACAACAACAGTTGTTACAAAGTGCTATACAGATACCCAGCCTGAAACGTCGAAGAGCAAGCAATGCAGATGTAGAAGCACAGTGGCTAGGAAAGGGAGAGAGAGAACACAGATGTCTGCGTGAGGATGATGGTAATGCACTCCGTATGAGCTGCATCCTAAAGATGTGTCATTATTCACAATACACACAAACAAAAACTGGTCAGGAAATGCCCAGGCTGCGTGAGGCCTTGTGGGGGTTCTGACATTAGTCGACTTAGCCCAGCCCAAAGACGAAGACCACTTCATGGGGTTCCTATGGCTGGGTAAAGTGGGTGAAGGATTTTGAAATTGTGTACTTTTTTATGTTTAACATACACACACAAACACCCTCTCATCTGCCTTCTCTCCAATAATAAAGCTTTTGACAACGTAACTACACACTGAGTCAGAGTTGGAAGTGATTGTTTCTTTTCTTGTTGAATGTTTTGTCTGGTGATTTTCGATTGACACACACTGTGCCCTGCTTCTCCTCTGTGAGACTGTCACACACACATCACGACGCAGTGACTCAACATGCTGTGATTCATCTGCGCATCAAACACACACGCGCGCGGCCCCCTGGACTGATTGTCTCAAACAGACACCTGTGTGTGGGTGCATATTTGGCTATGTATTTGGTTGTAGGACAAACTGTGCAGCTTCATTGTAAAAGTGACATTGCTGCAGTCTGCTGTGTCCTCCCTGCTTTTTCAAGATTGCATTGCTGTGTGTAGATCCATATCACAACTGAACCAAAAACGAATGGAATGATTGTGTAGGATTTATAAACCTGTCTGGCTTTGTATATTCTGTTCTCTCCTTGTATACTATAGAACTGTTAAGATGCTGAGTACAAATAAAGTGAAATGCCCAATTTATACCAGCCCAGCATACATATACAGATAGTCTGTGTGAGTGTGTTTTAGATCATGCTGATGATTTTAGGTTAGCTATACTGTATTGTAGAATGGAAGCACACACACAAGCACCCCATCTCTTGCACCACACTTATCTCTCCCTCCCTCTCTCCAGATTTCTCAGAACTTGGGGAAGATGTACAGTGAGATGATATTTGTGCATGGCTTCGTCCACTGTGACCCCCACCCAGGCAATGTGTTGGTGAGGAGGTGTCCCAACACCAAGAAGACTGAGATTGTCTTACTGGACCATGGCCTGTATCAGGTAAGATGGGAGGGGGGGGGGTGTTCGGGTGTATATTTTGTAACAGGATCAGGCCCTCTATCAGATGAGGCATTTGAGGTTCTAGCCAGGCCGATGGAGGAACCTGGTAAAGCAGCATTAATCACACATTACACCTAATTTTTACCCGACACCCTGGGTCATCAGTATAGACATACACACGCAAGTAGAGAGTAGCACAGTCATGAACGTGCTCACACACACTGACCAGTGGAGGCTCCTCAGAGGAGGGAGGGGAGGACCATCCTCAGTGAATTTCATCAAATTAAAGTAGTGAAACAAAAGTTATCCTTAGATAAAACTATACTAATTTATATTCACGTCACGAAATCATTCATCAAAACACACTGTTTTACAATGAAGGTGTACAGTAGTCTCAACAATACTCTCTGGGATAGCACCATGGTGTAGCCAGAGGACAGATATTTTCCATTCTCCTCTGGGTACATTGAAGTCAATGTAAAACCTAGGAGGCTCATTGTTCTCACCCCCTTCCATATACTTGCACAGTAATTATGACAACTTCTGGAGGATGTCCTCCAACCAGTCAGAGCTCTTGCAGGATGAACTGACATGTTGTCCACCCAATCAAAGGATCAGATAATTAATCCAGCATTGAGAGCATAAGCTACAGCTATCTAGCATTGCAGTGCATAAAATGTGGTGAGTAGTTACAGTTTTGAACAAATGAAATTCTTCAAAAATGGAGGAGAGCAAATGGAGCGAGCTAGTTTAGCCTGCTTAAACAGGGAGGGATATTATGTTTGCTAGCTGGCTATGGCTAACAAATCAAACTGTCACATGTGCCAAATACAACATGTGTAGACCTTACCGTGAAATGCATACTTACAAGGCCTTAACCAACAGTGCAGGTTACCTTCACTTTCTTGGGCACCGGGACTATGGTGGTCTGCTTGCAACATAATTGGTATTACAAACTCCATCAGGGAGAGGTTGAAAATGTCAGTGAAGACACTTGCCAGTTGGTCGGTGCATGCTTTGATTACACGTGCTGGTAATCCGTCTGCTTTGTGAATGTTGACCTATTTTAAAGATCTTGCTCACATCAGTTACCAAGAGCATCATCACACAGTCATCCAGAACAGCTGGTGCTCTCATGCATGCTTCAGTGTTGCTTGCCTTGAAGCGAGCATAAAAGGCATTAAGCTCATCTGGTAGGCGTGCGTCGCTTGGCAGCTCGCATCTGGGTTTCCCTTTCTAGTCCGTAATAGTTTTCAAGCCCTGCCACAGCCGATGAGCGTCAGTGCCAGTGTAGTAGGATTTAATCTTAATCCTGTAATGACGCTTTGCATGTTTGATGGTTCGTCTGAGGGCAGAGCGGGATTTCTTTTCAGCTTCCGGATTAGTGTCCCGCTCCTTGAAAGCGGTAGCTCTAGCCTTTAGCTCGATTTCGGATGTTGCCTGTAATCCATGGCTTCTGGTTGGGATATGTACGTACGGTCACTGGGGACGAAGTCGTCAATACACTTATTGATGAAGCCGATGACTGAGGTGGTATTCTCCTCAATGCCTTACCTCCTTGCTTCATTTGCACATACTGTATACAAATTGTTCTATTGTGTTATTGACTGTACATTTGTTTATGCCATGTGTAATATTGTGTTTTGTCGCACTGCTTTGCTTTATTTTGGCAAGGTCGCAGTTGTAAATGAGAACTTGTTCTCAACTGGCCTACCTGGTTAAATAAAGGTGAAATAAATAAAATCCCGGAACATATTCCAGTCTGTTTTAATGTCCCGTTGGTAGGATAATCTTAATCATAGGTCCTCTGTTTTATTTTCCAATGATTGCACGTTGGCTAACATTGGAAGTCTTCCAAGTCTAGGTAAGCGTTTGGTTTGATTAATTTATTGCCACCAGGGCCCTAGTAGCTATGCTGACTATAACGTGAGCTAATATGGTAACAATGATGTAGGCTGTGTGTAGCAGTTAGCGGTTATGCAATGGAGGTTTGGCTTGGAAAGGTTTTTTTCGACCGGGTCAGACAGCTGTTATCTTGTGCAATGTAGTACGAAGGGAAAAGGTGAGAGGATGAGAGCACGTAGATGTGAGAAGGAATTATGTAATGACCATAGTGATCATTTTTATGTGGCTGCCATGAGTTAATTGTGTTTTCGGGATAGGGATGTATTCATTCCGCTGATTCTGTTGAAAAACGTTTCTTAAACAGACGCAAACGAGGATGAATGTACCTGAATTTGTCTAATAGAAACTCTTGTTTGCAACTGTTGTACTAAAGATTACACACTAGGTCAGCTAGGTGCTGGCAAGAGTGTGCAAGGCGGCATTGAATGTGTCACTGTCTCACACCTTGATTACGCACATTTGTCTATCGACCTGTGCATCTATGTTGTACATTTCTATTCGTACGCTAGGTTGTAGCAACTTCATGATGGTTATGGGGAAAATTTGAGTATCATGTGGTAAGTAGCCTAAACCTTTCGACATTGAGCTGGATGAATGGAATATGAATGACAGTCATCCTATATGTTGTAATAGAAATAAGGCCGTGCTCACAAAAAAAACAAAAAAAAACATCCTCCCTCATCTTAAACGGCACCAACCGGCACTGACATACATTCACGCTAGAGCAGACTGAAAGCTTTTCAATAAACTGCAAAGATGTGCTTCACCATCAGACAAATCCAGCAGCATGTTTGACAGTCACACACATATACACACACACACATACACACACACACACACACAGGTGCGCCATGCATACAAATCCCTGGGCCTCTGTCAGCCCAGGATGGTAGATGTAGTGGTTGTAAGTGCAATCATAAAGATCATTTGGTGATGAATTATGCTCCTCTGATGCTGGCTTATGAAAGGATGAACAAGAAAGAGAGCGTGAGAGTGAAATAGAAAGAGAACCCACTCTCCTCCCCTCTTCCTTCCTTTGACCATAATGGAACCAATTTAGCAGTAATGAGTTGAGATCTGAGCCTGGCTTTGGACAGAATGTTAATTCTCCGCTTGTGTGTTATTTCTATTGGGGGCAATTTTTCCATGTTACACGCTGCTTTCATGTTAATGGTGTGTGTGTGTGTGTGTGTTTGTTTGTTTGTTAATCGTGTGGTAGTCTCAAAGTGCTGCTGTGCTTCATTGGTATGCTAATGAGCAAGTGTTCCTTTGATGGGGATTGGCTGAGCTTTTTACTCTGTAAATACAGCGAGGAGGAGAGCTTGGTTAATGCATCAGGACGCTCTTGTCGTGCACTTGTACACACATGCACGTACACACACATACTCACACATTATCACTTATTTATATATATATATATACATACATACACACACACACACACACACGAATAGAGTAATAGCCGCCTTAATGCATCAGAATGATTGTGTCTTTCACTCTCTTGCTCGCTCGCACGCACACAGACACACACTCAGTCATGAATACTTTTCATTTCACAGGTACTGTTTTTAGAGTTGAATTTTAAGTCTCACTGTTTTAGACTCAGTGAGAACTGGACTACTGGTGCATTTTTAAGCCCCTGTACTTTCTTTTCCCTCCAGATCCTGCTGCCAGACTTCCGGCTAAGCTATTGTCGTCTGTGGCAGTCCCTGATTAAGGGGGACCTGAATGGGATCGAGAGGTACAGCCGACGCCTGGGTGCGGGGGACCTCTACCCCCTCTTCGCCTGTGTCCTCACTGCACGCTCCTGGACCTCTGTCAATGCTGGCATCGGCAACACCCCCGTCACACACTCTGAGGTACCCATTCTCACTCGCGCTCACACACACACACACACACACGAGGTGGTGTAGACACACACACAGTCCGACGCTCTGTACACACGCACATGCTGGCATACACACTCGTCACACAGAGGTAAACGCATACGCATTTTTTTTGTGTATGTGTTTCTGTGTGCGTTCATGCATGCATATGTGTGGGGCCGGGACCAAGCAGGAGTGTGTCTATGGGTGGTAGAGTGCCATCTGTGGAGTGATGGGGACTGTGTTATGCAACACAGGGACGGGTAACACACTAGTATGTACTGCCAGAATAGTACATGCATAATAATTATGATAGCGAAGCTATTTGCTATAATACTGTTTATCAGAACACAACAAACTAGAAGCTCTTAGCCCGGCAGATACCCAACATGTACAATCGCAACCTCCAAGGAGAGCACATTTATGACACCACATTGTGTTCTGTTTTGACTCGCTCGCTTGCTCTCTCACACACACCCTCCATCCCCTCTTCCAGTTAGACTACAAGGGGATGTTTGCCAGTAGTCTGCTCTGGTGTAATTAAGTGTAATTATAAAGTCAGGTTGGCAACATACAGCTCTGACACGGGCAGAAAGGGAGCCGCCGGCTCATTAGCATAAGAAAGAGGCGATAAGGACATTGCATTGGAGCCACACGATAATAGGCCCTGTGAGAGGGAGTGGGAGAGATGGAGGGAGAGATGGGGAGAGGGGAGGAAGAGACCATTTGATGGTGGATTTTCAGTACGCACATTACAGGGCCTACTGTCTGAAAACGGCATTACTTTTTACAGTTTCAAAACAAGCCCACATTGTGGCTTGTGCCGCCAACTCAACTCAGATATTTCCCTTGAATCAACACATTTACATTACATTTAAGTCATTTAGCAGACGCTCTTATCCAGAGCGACTTACAAATTGGTGAATTCACCTTCTGACATCCAGTGGAACAGCCACTTTACAATAGTGCATCTAAATCATTTAAGGGGGGTGAGAAGGATTACTAGGGGTGGGGGGTGTGTTAATTACTATTACAGGGCTACAGACTAACATGTTCCCTTGTTGTCACTGGTGCCACTTACTTTTTCATATGGCGACACCAAATAGTAATCTTAAGAAGTAATTCATAAGTATAATAAACACACTACTGAGGTATTCAAGAATTAAGTTGTTTTATCTAACACGTCCAAGCAGGAATACACAATTCAAGATATGTTGATGTGCAACCTAATCCAGTGATTGTCATGAGTTTTGGGTTGTCAATTAGACGATATAGTTGCTATATTTTACTGTCAAAATAGGACTCCAGCTTTTTTATTTTGAAAAGACATGAATTGCGTACATCTTTATGTGCACTAACTAGTATCATAGGCTAATTAATTTGGGGTTCAACAGCTGAGGAAGTGAAAACTCAAAGCACATTAACTGGATCGCTAACTCTGACTATAATACTCACTTCTAGTGTCCATGTATTCATCCAACAGTAAATGTAAAGACCTTAAAAAAAGTTGGAGTTGTAAGCTACTACCCATGAGACATATAGACCTCCATATCTCAAAGCTATATGAAATATGTTGGTTGTAAAATAGTTGCTCTTGAGCTGAATATTGAGTGTTGAGAAAAGAAATATACTTTGACAGGAATGAAGGGGCGACTTTTCCAAAGCTTTGTTTTTCCCTGAATTGCATTTTGAAATGTTATACGATCAGACAATTTTTCTCTCGATAGGATGGATTGGGGGGGGCGAGAGAGTGGCGGGAGAGAGAGAGTGGCTCGCTCATCACAGCAGCAGGCCCCAGCAAGGGCACAGGGCAGGGCAGACACTTTCATTACAGGAATCAAGAGGATAATGCACTTTACTGTTCGACTAAATCATGGTTTTAGCCGGCCAAAAAATAGGACGTTTTGAGTGAGGTGACAATGTAGAATGTGCTCTACCTTTATAGGCACCCTTTCCGTTTTTTACGATCCATGACCTTGGCTGTCTAACTGATGACAGCGTTGGAGCAGGTGTCTGCTGATGCCACGTTTTTGTGTGAGCTCAGAATACCGGGCCGGCCCATCTTGGTTGGGAGGGCCTGCCATTGTCCTCTGATCAGCCAAAGGCTCATTAAAGATTAGTATAACAAAGAAATTGTGCAAAACATTTTTTTTTAAATCTTAACAGGCCTCTGGCCACGTCACCTTTTTCAATGTTTTATATTTATGTAAAAAAAATAACATTTTGCTTGTGCAAATTGTGACAAGCCCACCCAACAAAACAATTGTCCAGCCCGTCTGGCATTTGCCAGAATTGTCAGATGGCCAAACCGCCTCTGGTTAAGTTGTCTACATTCTAAATGGGGCCAGAACACTACCACTGTCTGTGTTGTCAGTGTTAAAGATCAGTGATGATTTGTGTGGGTAGGAGGAGTTTGAGTGGCAGTTGACTAGAGTGTTGTTTCAAATACAGTTAGAGGTCACTCTATCTCTCACCTCTCTCTATCCTGTCTGTCTCTGTCCTGTCTGTCTGGTGCTCTCATTACCATACTGATGAATTCATGCTGTTCACATCAATCTGCAAATGTGCCTTTTGTCTTTAAATTAATACATTTAAGAGGGTGTCTGTTAGCTTTGGGTCACAGTTGGTTTTAGCATCAACTTTGTTTAGCTTTTCGAAACCGTATCAGCAAAATATTTAGCCAACAATGTTCTATTATTTTACTGAAAAGCCTTTTTACATTAGCAGATTAATCTGCTAATCCTTGTATGTTGACAGAGAGGCATGGGGAAAGTTGGTATATGTTGGCTTCCTTTTAAAGATGGTTGACATGACGAGTGAACTTATAAAATACAATCTTAGTGTTAGGCTTTCATAGGGCAATTCGGAGAAACCGATCGTAATGTTGGCGTGCATAGAAAAGAGTCGTGCGTGCATTCAGGTGCGCGCTCCACAATAGACAACCGTTGGCTCATTCTGTACAGAGCAACCCGGGGTATGACGCCATGTCATCTTGTAACTCCACATCAAACATGGTGATCCTAAACGTTGACACGTGTTTTACGATATGGAAATGTGACACGTGACACGTTTGGACTCACAGGAGTTTGGCTTGTATGACATCAAAGTTGTATTTATTATAACCCGCAGCATCTCATCTTTCAAAATACATTGAGTCCTTTTAATTTACAGCACTTCCCTCACTCAAGACATCAACAAATGTGCAAAAGTTGCCTAATTAAGAAGGAGGGATTGGGGCAACTTCTTGTCGGGTCTCTTGCAGCTTTAAAGCTAATATCCTGTAATTCTACACGTTTTGCCAAGAGGCAGAGAGAACTTTATAGTTTTAAAGCTTACATTACAGTGCATAAGAAGTATTGAGTTGTAAAATGGATGACAGTTGGAGAAACTTTACTGTGGATACCAATATCCATGTGAGCCTCCCACACCCATGTTGCCCAGGTTTAAGAACATATATTCTAGATGAATAATATCACATTGTATAATTATTATTTTTTATTTTTTTCACCTTTATTTAACCAGGTAGGCTAGTTGAGAACAAGTTCTCATTTGCAACTGCGACCTGGCCAAGATAAAGCATAGCAGTGTGAACAGACAACGGAGTTACACATGGAGTAAACAATTAACAAGTTAATAACACAGTAGGGAAAAAGTCTATATACATTGTGTGCAAAAGGCATGAGGAGGTAGGCGAATAATTACAATTTTGCAGATTAACACTGGAGTGATAAGTGATCAGATGGTCATGTACAGGTAGAGATATAGGTGTGCAAAAGAGCAGAAAAGTAAATAAATATAAACTGGTAAAATTGGGTGGGCTATTTACCGATAGACTATGTACAGCTGCAGCGATCGGTTAGCTGCTCAGATAGCAGATGTTTGAAGTTGGTGAGGGAGATTTTTTTTAAATTCGTTCCAGTCACAGGCAGCAGAGAACTGGAACGAAAGGCGGCCAAATGAGGTGTTGGCTTTAGGGATGATCAGTGAGATACACCTGCTGGAGCGCGTGCTACGGGTGGGTGTTGCCATCATGACCAGTGAACTGAGATAAGGCGGAGCTTTACCTAGCATGGACTTGTAGATGACCTGGAACCAGTGGGTCTGGCGACGAATATGTAGCGAGGGCCAGCCGACTAGAGCATACAGGTCGCAGTGGTGGGTGGTATAAGGTGCTTTAGTAACAAAACGGATGGCGCTGTGATAAACTGCATCCAGTTTGCTGAGTACAGTATTGGAAGCTATTTTGTAGATGACATCGCCGAAGTCGAGGATCGGTAGGATAGTCAATTTTACTAGGGTAAGTTTGGCGGCGTGAGTGAAGGAGGCTTTGTTGCGGGATCGAAACTTTGTGCAACCGACTCTAGATTTGATTTTAGATTGGAAATGTTTGATATGAGTCTGGAAGGAGAGTTTACAGTCTAGCCAGACACCTAGGTACTTATAGATGTCCACATATTCTAGGTCGGAACCATCCCGGGTGGTGATGCTAGTCGGGCGTGCGGTTGCATGCAGCGAACGGTTGAAAAGCATGCATTTGGTTTTACTAGCGGTTAAGAGCAGTTGGAGGTTAGGTAGCACAGTGTCCAAGGATGGGCCGGAAGTATACAGAATGGTGTCGTCTGCTTAGAGGTGGATCAGGGAATCGCCCGCAGCAAGAGCAACATCATTGATATATACAGAGAAAAGAGTCGGCCCGAGAATTGAACCCTGTGGCACCCCCATAGAGACTGCCAGAGGACCGGACAGCATGCCCTCCGATTTGACACACTGAACTCTGTCTCAAAGTAGTTGGTGAACCAGGCATTAGAAAAACCAGGCATTAGAAAAACCGAGGCTACTGAGTCTGCCGATAAGAATATGGTGATTGAAAGAGTCGAAAGCCTTGGCCAGGTCGATGAAGACTGCTGCACAGTACTGTCTTTTATCGATGGCGCTTATGATATAATTTAGTACCTTGAGCATAGCTGAGGTGCACCCGTGACCGGCTCGGAAACCAGATTGCACAGCGGAGAAGGCACGGTGGGATTCGAGATGGTCAGTGACCTGTTTGTTGACTTGGCTTTCGAAGACCTTAGATAGGCAAGGCCGGATGGATATAGGTCTGTAACAGTTTGGGTCCAGGGTGTCTCCCCCTTTGAAGAGGGGGATGACTATGGCAACTTTCCAATCCTTGGGGATCTCAGACAATATGAAAGAGAGGTTGAACAAATTACACCCTCTAAACTTATTCCACAGATCCCTTGGCCAACATGTGGTTAATATGTTAGTAATACTCATAAACATATGAAATGTAATATTACAGTACCAATCAAAAGTTTGGACACACCTACTCATTCAAGTTTTTTTTTAAATATATTTTTTACTATTTTCTACAATTTTTTGAATAACAGTGTAGACATCAAAACTATGAAATAACACATGGAATCATGGAGTAACCAAAAAAGTGTTAAACAAATCAAAATATATTTAGCCACCCTTGGACTTGATGACAGCTTTGCATATATATATATATATATATATATATATATATAATATATTGATCTGGCTGCGGATACCCTGCAGTACCTTCCTCTGACCTACTTTGAGAACCCCTGGTGTCGCGCACTGTACACTCTGGAGAGAGCAGAGAATTAAAAAATATATATTTCACCATTATTTATTAACTAGGCAAGTCAGTTAAGAACAAATTCTGATTTACAATGACAGCCTAGGAACAGTGGGTTAACTGCCTTGTTCAGGGGCAAAATGACAGATTTTTACCTTGCCAGCGCGGGGATTCGTTCTCGCAACCTTTCAGTCACTGGCCCAATCCTCTAACCACTAGGCTACCTGCAGCCCCAAGGAGAGCAATGATGAGGAGAGAAGAAGAGGAAGGGAAGGATGAGGGAAGAGAGGTCAGCGTACCTAGCTGGAGTGTATAGTTGTGCATTTAACATCAGATCCCATCTGAAAGCGCAACATGTTGAACGTTAGGACATAGTAGTTATTCACTACTTCAATTGAGCCTTCCTATCTGAGAGAGAACAGATAAGAGCTCTGTTATAGCCACAAAATGTGTGTGTGTGTGTGTCAGTAATAAGCCTGGGTTCAGTGCTGTGGCTTTTCTACCAGGGCCGAGTGGGGCGCATAATTAGAGGCAGGGAGAGACTGATGGAGAGAGAGCTTTCATCAGACGAAGGGAGGGAGAGAGAGAAAGGGGCAGAGAGAAAGAGAGGATCGATAATAGGAGAGGTAGGAGAGGAGTGGAGATTGAGGGTGGATAAATGAAAGGGGGAGAAAAAAGAGAGGAAGAAATGGGCAAGAGCAGGGTGACGAGATTGTGAGACTGGACAGCAGTCATAAGGACAGACTCTCTCGGTTTGATCTCTCCCTATGGCCCTGGCTCTATGTACCCAACTCTGTCTGAATGGCTGTCTTTCCTCATCTGTAAAAGTGAGTTCCAATGCAATGCATTTAGGCTTGGGCGATATATCTTTATACCGTATACCGGGGTATTTCAAAATACAGACGGTAGATTTTCAATACCTTTATTTATATATATATATATATATATATATATATATATATATACACACACACACACTACCGTTCAAAAGTTTGAGGTCGTTTAGAAATGTCCTTGTTTTTGAAAGAAAAGCAGTTTATGTCCATTTAAAATAACATCAACATTTCTTTTTTATTATATGTTTATTATTTTAAAAAATAAAAGACAGCAACATTGACATGCACTGTTGAATGGGATGTCCAATTTAGAGGACAAAAGTTAACTCACCCATACACAAAATAAAACTAAATCCTATTAGGTGGTACTTGTATAAGAAGACAGCATATAGCCATTAAAAGCAGTGTTAAGTCAAAAATAAATATTGAGTGGAGTACAGCACAGAGTAGCAGCAGATTGTCAACCCAGTTATGAAGCGCTACTTGACCATTTATCCAGTATCGGCTGACATATTTTGTAAAACCCTGGACTTCTTGGAGGTATTGTATCGAATCTTTTCCATATGTATTACATTCCCTAAATCCCGTAACCACATTCCAAAGGTAGGTACAGTCTCCAACTTCCAAAATTGCAATATGAGCCTTTTCGCTAATAGAGTACAAAGAGAGACAGCCTTCCCTTCCTGGTTATTCCCATCAACTGTACCAAACAGAGCGATCAATGGATCTGGGGCTATAACTCTATTGAAGGCTTTAGATAAGTAATAGAACATGTAACTGAGGACATGTCCAGAATAAGTGGGTCAACGTCCCCTCATCCTGCTTGCACCTCTCACACAGTGGTAAGGTGTCCGGAAATATTTTATGTAGTTTCACTTTTGAGTAATGTAACCTGTGTATCACCTTAAACTGTACAAGGTTGTGTCTGGCATTCCCTGAACTGTGGTTTATATTTCTGAAAGCCTCTACCCAGTCCTCATCTGAGCTTTATGAACCAAGTTCTTGTTCCCAAGCCCTTTTAATAGTGTCTGTGGATACCTCTATGTGGGCCTAGCACATCATACATACCAACCCTTTTGAATGGGGTTTGACAAGGATCAGGCTTTGACAAGGATCAGGCTATCTAATTATGTAGAATTATTTGGCTTAATGCCATACTGTGGGAAATGTGTCCTTAAGAAATTCCTGATTTGGAGGTATCTGAAAAATGTGTTGTTGGCATGTTAAAGTTACCCTGTAATATTTGAAATGAAGCTAACTGACCATTAATGTATAAGTTACCAATTGCTGTGAGCCCATTCTCCCTCCACTGTGAAAACACCATATCATCCAATGCAGGGGGGAAAGCATGATTCAGGCAAATTGGGCTGTCTATGTAAATAGTGGGTATGTTAAGAAAATACCTCATCTGTTTCCAGATCCTAAGCGTATGACAAATGATTGGATTAGAGTCATAGGTGGCTTTTTTCCACATATGCTGGACTATTACCAAGTGCAGGGAGTGAGGAACGTTGACAGGAGGCCTGCTCAATCAAAAGCCACGAAGGCATATAATTCTGTCGCATCCCAGGTAAACCTTCCCTCCAGAAAGACACACTGTTCAGATTAGCAGCCCAATAATAGTTTATAGTGAGGAAGGCCAAAGCCCCCCTCTATCTTGTACTTGCACAAATGCTCATTTCAAATTCTGGATGCCTTGTTATCCCATAAAAATGGAATTACTATTGAATCCAGTTTCTTAAAATAGCTTTGTGGTATGAAATTGGGTAGACATTGGAAGAGGTAAAGAAACCTGGGTAGGAGAACCATTTTAATAGTGTCTATACGACCAACCAAGGAGAGGCAGAGTTTTCCAAAAATCTATATTTTGTTTAAGCTGATAAATGTTTGTTCCTATTCACTTTCAATAGCTGATCAAGTTCTCTTGTCACAACAATGACAAGGCTTGCGAACTTGTCCATCATTGTTCTAAATGGGGTAGATTGCAGAAATTGCATATCCACAGGCCGTGATATTGGCATCAATTTGCTTTGCTGCCAGTTCATCTTGTAGCCAGAGCAGGAGCCGAATCTATTTTTCAAGTTCAGTAAAGGGGGAATAAAAGTTTTAAGCTTGGATAAAAACAAAAGAACATCGTCTGCATATAGGGACATTTTGTGCTGCATGTCTTTTATTTTAACCGGAGCTATATTGGCACATGCACGAATGAGAGTTGCAAGGGGTTCCATGGCTATAGCGAAGAGAGCAGGCGAAATAGGGCACCCCTGTCGGCAGCCCTTGAACAGGTGGAATGACTTTCCAAACCCAAAATGATCCAGAACAGATATCAAAAACTCTTCTCTGCGTCAAGAGCTATTACCACTGCCTCAACTTTATGATCATGATACATTACGTTGAAAAGGCGTCTCAAATTGTAGTGTATATGTCGGCCCGGGATAAAACCTGTCTGGTCAGGGTGTATGATGTCGGAAATATATTTTTTCAATCGGTTTGCCAATATCTTTGTCAATACCTTATTTTCTATGGGGAGTAATAACACTGGGCGATAAGACGACATCTCCATGGAACCTCTATCTCTTTTCAAGATCAATGCTATTGTAGCCTCATACAGTGTTTGCGAGAGTTTGGCATTTTCTTTGGAATGTTTAAACATTCGCAACATAAGTGGAGTTAGACTGGCACAGTACTTCTTATAGAATTCTATTACATATCCATCGGGCCCAGGGGCCTTGCTGTTTGGAAATTGTGCTGTCGCTGTGTTAATTTCCTCTAAAGTTATCCCTGCATTGAGTGCAGCAGCTACCTCCCTGTCTAGTTTAGGAAGTAAGTTCACATTCAGTGAGAAAGTGTTCCATAGTTTGTGGATCAGTAGCATCACATTTTGATTGGTATAGCTCTGAGTAAAACCACGCAAAGCATGTATTAATTTCCTGTGGATCTGTTACTATTTTACCCGTCTTGTCTTTTATTTTGTGAATAGCTCTAGATGCCTGTACATGCCTTAGCTGTCTTGCTAATAATTTGTGGTTTGTCACCCAGTTCAAAATAACTTTGTTACGTTCCAGCAAGTTAAGATCCCAACCGTTTCGAAAGGATTGTATTGTATTCATATTTCAACTTAGTGATCTTCTCAAGGACTGCATTCGAGGAATTCGTCCTAAAAACGTTCTCCTGTTCCCCTAACTCTCAATTTCTCTCGGCCTTGTATTGGCGTGTTTCATCCTCTCTGATGTATAATAAATGTAACCTCGAATCACAGGCTTTAGAGATTCCCAAAGGGTGGAGTCATCAACATCCGCTGTGTCGTTAGCGCCGAGGAAAAAGGCAATCTGCTCCTTCAAATACTGACAAAAAGTCTCATCTTTCAACAAGCATGCGTCTAAGCGCCACGGTCGCCGACCTGTAGACTTATTGTCGAGTTTCAACACAATGGACAGAGGAGAGTGGTCCTTAATTAGAATAGGGTGATGGGTAACTGATGCAGTTGCTGAAATTAGTTTGGAGTCTTCTGGAATATGATTTATGAACTGACAAAAATAAAGAATAATCCCAATCTGTTGGGTGCGTCCGTCTCCAAATATCGACAATGTTAATAAGATTTGTCATCAATGTATTTAGACAGACACTGGCATTTGATTGTTGAAGTGACCTTGATAGCTGTTTATCTAAAAGAGGATCTAACGTACAGTTAAAGTCACGCCCAACAATAACACTTGTATCCAAGATATTTGGTATGGCCTTAAATACCCTTTGAAAAAAGAATGGATCATTGAAGTTGAGTCCATATAAATTGACCACAATACTATACCGACCACTAGGATCTGAAATCAAGGATGATTAAACAAAAGGAATGGGTTTCCTTATCAGGATTGCTACCCCTCTCGCTTTTGCATCAAAATTAGACTGGTATATCTAACCGATCCAGTTGACTCGTAGCTTGGCCTGAGCCAAGCGTTTAATATGAGTTTCTTGAAGAAGCACTATGTCAGCGCCCAGTGATTTAGATGAGAAAGAACCTTAGCTCGTTTCACGACATGCCCTAAGCCATTACAGTTCCAGATGACTATCTTTATTCCACCAGGTCTACTCTGTGCTCGGTCACTATGTGGCATTTCTTACTTAAGAGCAAGTTGTTGCTGGCATACAAAACCCAAAAGAAAAACATCCCACCATGCAGGAGCTTGTCATGCCACCTGTATTAAACATAAAACACAGAACCCATCCCCCCTCCCGTCCCATTACTGAGTGACTTCACCAAACGAAGCACTCGTTGACCTCCCCAAACGAATCCTTAGTTGAAGCTGTATATCTAGACACCCTAAGTCATCTATAGATGCTCCGCATATAAACAAATATTAAATAACACTTAACTCTCACGTTAGGGGGGGAGCGGCGCTAAAACATGATAGACTAAACAATGCCATAACATCTCACCCATCCATATAAGTCCCAATGTCTGATCTTCTAATCGAAAAGACATAGGCAGGAAATTCAAATACATTCCTGGCCTGTATTTATCCTCAGCCAGGGAGCTTGCTTGACAAGAACAGATTGGCCTCTTGGGTTGTCAAGCGTACGTGTTGATCCCTCGACTGTCACCTTAAACCGGGCTGGGAGGAGGAATCCAAATCGGATGTTTACCGACCTGTGTTTTTTGCTTAACTCATCATACTCTTTCCATTGGTTCCTCACCTCCAAAGTAAGATCTGGCTAGAATTTGTATTTATTTATTTCACCTGTATTTAACCAGGTAGGCTAGTTGAGAACAAGTTCTCATTTGCAACTGCGACCTGGCGAAGATGAAGCAAAGTCGTTCGACACATACAACAGAGTTACACATGGAATAAACAATCATACAGTAGAAAAATCTATATACAGCATCTGCAAATGAGGTAGGATAACCTCTCTGGGATAGGGGGCAGTATTTTCACATCCGGATGAAAAGCCTGCCCAACGTAAACTGCCTGCCACTCAGGCCCAGAAGCTAGGATATGCATATAATTAGTGGATTTGGATAGAAAACACTCTGAAGTTTCTAAAACCGTTAGAATAATGTCTGTGATTATAACAGAACTGTTTTGGCAGGCAAAACCGCGAGCACAATCCATCCAGGGAAAAACATTTTTGAGGTCATTGTGTTTTCCAATGGTTTCTATGGGGAGCCCTATTTATGAGGAACCTAGTTGCAGTTTCTATGGCTTCCACTAGATGTCAACAGTCTTTAGAGTGTTCGTTTTTCTTTTGAGAAATGAAGAAGTAGGGCTGTTCTTTGTAAGTGTCACTCCAGGTGGGCTTCTACTGTTTTAGTGCGTGTGAACTGGAACGCGATTCACATTGTTTTTATCTGGTATTGGGAACAGTTTATTCCGTTAAATTTGATTATTTACATTTTAGGATACCTGAGGTTGGATTAGGAACGTTGTTTGACATGTTTGGACCAAGTTTACAGGTAACTTATTAGATACTTTGTAGTCATGTTGGGCAAGTTGGAACCGGTGTATTTCTGAATCAAACGCGCCAAATAACTTTTGGGGATATAAAGAAGGAATTTATCGAACAAAACGACCATTCATTGTGTCAATGAGACATTTGAGATTGCAAAAAGAAGATAAGGTATGGCATTTATTATATGGCTATTCCTGACTTTTGTGTCGCACCTGCCTGGTTGAAAAATTATTTTCATTTGTTTGTATGCGGGGCGCTGTCTTTTTGAAATCTGACACAGCGGCTGGATGAACAAGAAGTTAAGCTTTATTTTGATGTATTACACATATATTTTTGTGAATGTTGAATGTTGATATTCCTGTAGTTTGAATTTGGCGCGCTGCCATTTCACTGGATGTTGTCAAATCAATCCCGCTAAAGGGATTGGCGCGTGAAGGGATCCGTAAGAGGATAAGAGAGGTAAGGCAATAAATAGGCCATGGTGGCAGAGTAATTACAATATAGCAATTAAACACTGGAATGGTAGAATGTGCAGAAGATTAATGTGCAAGTAGAGATACTGGGGTGCAAAGGAGCAAGATAAATAACTACAGAATGGGGATGAGGTAGATTGGATGGGCTATTTACAGATGAGCTATGTACAGGTGCAGTGATCTGTGAGCTGCTCTGACAGCTGGTGCTTAAAGCTCAATTGGAAAGTCACCCTGGCTCTGTTGTAGTTAAAGGGGAATTTATGACTAGCCAGCTTGAGGATGAGATCCCTGGTCTGGGGATAGTGCAGCCGTGCGATGAATGGTCTTGGTAGCGCGAACTTGGCCGGCTTCGTTGCCTGATCTGTGTGTGCGGTCGATCAGGATGGCCGTTTTGAAGTGTTCACTCCCAAGCAATGCCCGTATCAGCTCCGAAACTAATTCAGTGGGTTTCCCGCTCTGTGTCCTCCTGGATCCCACATATTCGGATGTTCTGGAGTCTTGAATGCAACTCGGGCTTTCAGGGTTTTGTTGTCATTTTTGAATGTTGTGCACTGTTTCTCTTTGTCCTGTAGCCTGGCCACGTGATCAACTGTCGTCTGCTCAACTTCATGCACCCTGCCCTTAGCTGCCTTCACAGTTTCAGTCAAAGTCCCAATACTCTTTGAGATATCAGCCAACCTTGTGTCCACCTTCTTGCTTAGTGAGTTGATAGCATGATAGCAACCAGTAGGTCACTTTGAGTAGGTTCGGTGGGGAACTCTTGGGAGCTAACGTTATCATCTTCAGCTAACTCCTCATGGGCCGGCCATGTTGAAATTGGTTCCTTGTGTATCTCATTCAAATGATCTTGTTTAGCTTCCCCTTTTTTGGTGCCTTTTACATTTGTCATATTGCCAGACAACATTTGAAGTTATAGATTGTGAGATGTTAAGATAAATATGAATTTGTTTCAGAATTGAGTGGAGCTCAAGCAAAGCACGTTCTCTAGCGCCCCCCCATCCCAATAACATCAAATTGATCAGAAATACAGTGTAGACATTGTTAATGCTGTAAATGACCATTGTAGCTGGAAACGGCTGATTTTTAATGGAATATCTACATAGCCGTACAGGGGCCCATTATCAGCAACCATCACTCCTGTGTTCCAATGGCACGCTGTGTTAGCTATTCCAAGTTTATCATTTTAAAAGGCTAATTGATCATTAGAAAACACTTTTGCAATTATGTTAGCACGGTTGTTGTACTGATTAAAGAAGCAATACACCTGGCCTTCTTTGTGTGTGTGTGTGAATATATATATATATATATATATATATATATATATATATATATATTCACACACACACACACACACAGAAAGCCATATTAAATATACTGCTCAAATAAATAAAAGGAACACTTAAACAACACAATGTAACTCCAAGTTAATCATACTTCTGTGAAATCAAACTGTCCACTTAGGAAGCAACACTGATTGACAATACATTTCACATGCTGTTGTGCAAATGGAATAGGCAACAGGTGGAAATTATAGGTCAATTAGCAAGACACCCCCAATAAAGGAGTGGTTCTGCAGGTGGTGACCACAGACACTTCAGTTCCTATGCTTCCTGGCTGATGTTTTGGTCACTTTTGAATGCTGGCGGTGCTTTCACTCTAGTGGTAGCATGAGACGGAGTCTACAACCCCCACACAAGTGGCTCAGGTAGTGCAGCTCATCCAGGATTGCACATCAATGTGAGCTGTGGCAAGAAGGTTTGCTGTGTCTGTCAGCGTAGTGTCCAGAGCATGGAGGCGCTACCAGGAGACAGGCCAGTACATCAGGAGACGTGGAGGAGGCCGTAGGAGGGCAACAACCCAGCAGCAGGACCGCTATCTCCGCCTTTGTGCAAGGAGGAGCACTGCCAGAGCCCTGCAAAATGACCTCCAGCAGGCCACAAATGTGCATGTGTCTTTTCAAATGGTCAGAAATGGGCTCCATGAGGGTGGTATGAGGGCCCGACGTCCACGGGTGTGCGTTGGGCTTACAGCCCAACACCGTGCAGAACGTTTGGCATTTGCCAGAGAACACCAAGATTGGCAAATTCGCCACAGGTGCCCTGTGCTCTTCACAGATGAAAGCAGGTTCACACTGAGCACATGTGACAGACGTGACAGAGTCTGGAGACGCCGTGGAGAACGTTCTGCGGCATTTCTTTGGGGGGGCCGCACAGCCCTCCATGTGCTCGCCAGAGGTAGCCTGACTGCCATTAGGTACCGAGATGAGATACTCAGACCCCTTGTGAGACCATATGCTGGTGCGGTTGGCCCTGGGTTCCTCCTAATGCAAGACAATGCTCGACCTCATGTGGCTGGAGTGTGTCAGCAGTTCCTGCAGGAGGAAGGCATTCATGCTATGGACTGGCCCGCCCGTTCCCCAGACCTGAATCCAATTGAGCACATCTGGGACATCATGTCTCGCTCCATCCACCAACGCCACGTTGCACCACAGACTGCCCAGGAGTTGGCGGATGCTTTAGTCCAGGTCTGGGAGGAGATCCCTCAGGAGACCATCCGCCACCTCATCAGGAGCATGTCCAGGCGTTGTAGGTAGGTCATACAGGCACGTGGAATGTGACTCCAAATCCAGGGATGATAAATTTGATTTCCATTGATAATTTTTGTGTGATTTTGTTGTCAGCACATTCAAGTATGTAAAGAAAAAAGTATTTAATAAGAATATTTCATTTATTCAGATGCAGGATGTGTTATTTTAGTGTTACCTTTATTTTTTTTGAGCAGTGTATATAATTACGATCTTTGCTCCATGTGCAGTTGCAAACTGTAGTCTGGCTTTTTTTATAGTGGTTTTGGAGCAGTGGCTTCTTCCTTGCTGAGCGGCCTTTCAGGTTTTGTCGATAGGTTATGTCCCATGATGTCAAACAAAGAGGCTTTGAGTTTGAAGGTAGGCCTTGAAATACATCCACATGTACATCTCTAATTGATTCAAATTATGTCAATTAGCGTATCAGAAGCTTCTAAAGCCATGACAATATTTTCTGGAAATTTCCAAGTTGTTCATAGGCACAATCAACTTTGCATGTAAACTTCTGACCCCCTGGAATTGTGATACAGTGAATTAGAAGTTACATAATCTGTCTGTAAACAATTGTTGGAAAAATGACTTGTGTCATGCACGAAGTAGATGTCCTGACCGACTTGCCAAAACTATAGTTTGTTAACAAGAAATTTGTGGAGTGGTTGAAAAACGAGTTTTAAATACTCCAACTTAAGTGTATGTGAACTTCCGACTTCAACTGTATATGTTTGTGTGTGTGTATATATATATATATATATATCATACTTTTTTCTGGTTGGGGGTGTGTGCTAATTATAAGAAATGTAAGATGTGTCAAATAAATGATATCCAGCGCAGGGCTCCAGCTTTGCATCTGGTTTGCAAACTTGCAAGCGATGAAGCTTGATGACAAGATCAAGCTTCTTGGTGACAGCAGAGACATTCAAGCCTGAGTGCCAGTCTCTTTAGCTAACATTCTACTTCTTGCCACTCCTTGTCATTGCAATAGAGACTGGCCTTTCTGCCACCTTCAAATATGAACATTCAATTATTAATGACCTCATGGAGAACAGTGGAGTTGATCCTGATTCGATAACCCTCACAGCTATCCTCCAATCACAACAATTATCCAAACGTTTTTTCCGACACAGAACACGTTGGTATCCTTGTTTGTCCTGACAAAGCCAGTCTGTCAAAAGTTTATTGCTCATGTCTAAATTCTTAAACTAAGTGCATACTGCAATTCCAACCACAAAACCTCTCTGCTTTGATCTTCAGCCTCAAAATACAATAAATTGCCTAGCTAACAGCTAAACTTAATTTTTTGACTTTGTTATAATTCTAATTCTATTTTAGAGGTGCCACATGGAAAATATTTGTGTTTTTTCCAACAACCAATTTACAACTGCGCTGTAAATCCAGCTGCATATTGAACGTTGCGATTCCCGAAAGGCCAGTCTCTTTGGCAATGACATGGAGTGTTAGCTAGAAAGACTGGTGCCTAGATGAGACATTCAATCCCCTCCTGGTTAAGATCATTATGCAATTCCTAAAGTTACAGGTTTCCTTATCATTCCTTGTATGTCTTGTTCTTTTCCAATCACTAAGAACTCTATAGAAATCCTTGTGTAAAGTGACAGAAATACTTGGTGAAAGCTGATGACACACACACACGTCTCTGAGGCAATGTAGTGCTCCTTCCAGTTGGTTTGTTAGGCTCCCAAACAGAACAAAAGTGGGAACATTAGCAGAGAATTGGAATGAACGCAATTTACATTTATTGTGGCATGAAAAAATGCTAGCTTTGAGTCTGAATAGGAAGCAGCAATCACCGCTGCCAGCTGAGAGGGAGGGAGCAAGGGAGGGGGAGGGAGGGGGGTAAGAGATGGGGGAGACTGACAGAAGGGAGAGACTAAGAGAAAGAGTAGGGGGTGTAAGAGTAAAGCAATGAAAGGGAGAGAATGGAGAGAAGCGAAAGAAAGATGCTCGACAGCAGCAATACAAAGAGAGTAAAAGAGAGATAAAGGAGAGATGAAGGGAGAACAGACAGATTGAAGAAAGAGAAAAGCACGTCCATTCTGTTAGGTAATTGTTGGGAACACATGAAATCGGTCTGTCAGTCAAATCCTTTCAAATGTCACTGTGTTGCTTGTCTAGTCCACAAAGCATGTCCCTTCTATCTTCTACCGGGCTTACCATGGAGCGTGTGTGTGTGTGTGTGTGTGCTCGTTCGTTCGTTCCAAAGCCAGAGATGTATACAGCGTTATGATAATTATCATCCATGTTGCCACCAAAAGTTCTGAGATGATTGCGTTCTACTGAGTGCCACTTAGGTTCCCATGACAATAGCATTTTGATTTGGAATATCCCGTAATTATATAGACCTTGCTTGACTTGATTACATTTCGAAGTCATCCTGTGTTTATAATGTTCTGTTCTTTGTGTGTAACCCTCCTGTACCTGTCTGTTCCCCTGCCTCAGGCAGACGCAGGCGGGCACAGGTGGGCAGGCGGGCACAGGTGGGCAGGCGGGCACAGGTGGGCAGGCGGGCACAGGTGGGCAGGCGGGCACAGGTGGGCAGGCAGACGCAGGCGGGCAGGCAGACGCAGGCAGGCGCACACAGGCAGAGAGACGGACGCAGGCGGGCAGGCAGACGCAGACAGGCAGACGCAGGCGGGCATGTAGACGCAGGCAGGCAGGCGCACGCAGGCAGAGAGACGGACGCAGGCAAGCGGGCAGACAGACGCGGAGGGAGGGACGCGGAGGGAGGGACGCGGAGGGAGGGACGCGGAGGGAGGGACGCGGAGGGAGGGACGCGGAGGGAGGGACGCGGAGGGAGGGAGGGACGCGGAGGGAGGGAGGGACGCGGAGGGAGGGAGGGAGGGACAGGGAGGGAGGGACGCGTAGGGAGGGAGGGAGGGACAGGGAGGGAGGGACGCGTAGGGAGGGAGGGAGGGACGCGGAGGGAGGGACGCGTAGGGAGGGAGGGAGGGACGCGGAGGGAGGGACGCGGAGGGAGGGACGGGAGGGAGGGAGGGACGCGGAGGGAGGGAGGGACCGGGAGGGAGGGAGGGAGGGACGGGAGGGAGGGACGCGGAGGGAGGGACGGGAGGGAGGGAGGGACGCGGAGGGAGGGAGGGACCGGGAGGGAGGGACCGGGAGGGAGGGACCGGGAGGGAGGGAGGGACGCGGGAGGGAGGGACGCGGAGGGAGGGACCGGGAGGGAGGGACCGGGAGGGAGGGACCGGGAGGGAGGGAGGGACGCGGAGGGAGGGACGCGGAGGGAGGGACGCGGAGGGAGGGACCGGGAGGGAGGGAGGGACGCGGAGGGAGGGAGGGACGCGGAGGGAGGGAGGGACGCGGAGGGAGGGACCGGGAGGGAGGGACCGGGAGGGAGGGAGGGAGGGACCGGGAGGGACCGGGAGGGAGGGAGGGACGCGGAGGGAGGGAGGGACGCGGAGGGAGGCACGGACGCGGAGGGAGGGAGGGAGGCACGGACGCGGAGGGAGGGAGGGAGGCACGGACGCGGAGGGAGGGAGGGAGGGACGGACGCGGAGGGAGGGAGGGAGGGAGGGACGGACGCGGAGGGAGGGAGGGAGGGACGGACGGACGCGGGAGGGAGGACGCGGAGGGAGGACGCGGAGGGAGGGACGGACGGACGCGGAGGGACGAAGGGAGGGACGGACAGACGCGGAGGGAGGGACGGACGGACGCGGAGGGAGGGACGGACGCGGAGGGAGGGAGGGAGGGACGGACGCGGAGGGAGGGAGGGACGGACGCGGAGGGAGGGAGGGACGGACGCGGAGGGAGGGACGGACGGACGCGGAGGGAGGGAGGGGAGGGACGGACGCGGAGGGAGGGAGGGAGGGACGGACGCGGAGGGAGGGAGGGACGGACGCGGGGAGGGAGGGAGGGAGGGAGGGACGGACGGGGAGGGAGGGACGGACGGACGCGGAGGGAGGGAGGGAGGGAGGGAGGGACGGACGCGTAGGGAGGGAGGGACGGACGCGGATGGAGGTAGGGACGGAGGCGGAGGGAGGGAGGGACGGACGCGGAGGGAGGGAGGGACGGACGCGGAGGGAGGGAGGGAGGGAGGGACGGACGCGGAGGGAGGGACGGACGCGGAGGGAGGGAGGGACGGACGGACGCGGAGGGAGGGAGGGAGGGACGGACGCGGAGGGAGGGTCGCGGAGGGAGGGAGGGACGGACGCGGAGGGAGGGTCGCGGAGGGAGGGAGGGACGGACGCGGAGGGAGGGACGGACAGACGCGCGCACACACGGGCAGACGCGGGCGGGCAGGCAGACGCGGGCGGGCAGACGCGGGCGGGCAGGCAGGCAGACAGACGCGCACACACACACAGGCAGACAGACAAGCACGCGCACACACACACAGGCAGACACAGGCACGCGCACACACACACGCAGACACGCAGGCAGGCAGACACGCAGGCAGGCAGACACGCAGGCAGGCAGACACGCAGACACGCAGGCAGGCAGACACGCAGGCAGGCAGACACGCAGGCAGGCAGACACGCAGGCAGGCAGACACGCAGGCAGGCAGACACGCAGGCAGGCAGACACGCACAGACAGACAGAGGCACGCACAGGCACGCACAGACAGACAGAGGCACGCACAGGCACGCACAGACAGACAGAGGCACGCACAGGCACGCACAGACAGACAGAGGCACGCACAGACAGACAGACAGACAGACAGACAGACAGACAGACAGACAGACAGACAGAGGCACGCACAGATAGACAGACAGACATGCAGACAGACAGACGCGCACACACACAGGCAGACAGTCTCACACACACAGGCAGACAGACAGACAGGCGCACGCAGACAGACAGACAGACAGGCAGACAGACAGACAGACAGACAGACAGACAGACAGACAGACAGACAGACAGGCACACACACAGGCACACACAGGCAGACACACACGCAGGCAGGCAGGCAGACAGGCAGACAGACAGACAGACACGCGCACACACACACACAGGCAGACACAGGCAGACAGACAGACAGACAGGCACACGCAGGCAGGCAGGCAGGCAGGCAGGCAGGCAGGCAGGCAGGCAGGCAGACAGACAGACAGACAGGCACGCACGCGCACACAGACAGACAGACAGACAGACAGGCACGCGCACACACACACACAGGCAGACAGGCACGCGCACACACACACACAGGCAGACAGACAGGCACACACACAGACACACACAGGCAGACAGACAGGCACACACACAGACACACACAGGCAGACAGACAGGCACACACACAGACACACACAGGCAGACAGACAGGCACACACACAGGCAGACACACACACACAGGCACACACACAGACAGACAGACAGACACGCGCACACACACACACACACAGGCAGACAGACAGACACGCGCACACACACACACAGGCAGACAGACAGACACGCGCACACACACACACACACAGGCAGACAGACAGACAGACAGGCACGCGCACACACACACACAGGCAGACAGACAGGCACACACACAGACACAAACAGGCAGACAGACACACACACACACACACACACAGGCAAACACACACACACAGGCACACACACAGACAGACAGACGCGCACACACACACACACAGGCAGACAGACAGACACGCGCACACACACACACACACAGGCAGACAGACAGACACGCGCACACACACACAGGCAGATAGACAGACTGTCTGTCTGTCTGAGGGGGATGCGGGAGTGTGCTTAGCCGAGGAATCACACCTCATCCTCCCAGTGCCTAACTCTCTCTCACACACACACACACACACAGTGGCATCAGCAGTAGGTGTTTGCCCAGCGTCTGTTATCTGAAATTGAGTTTATTGTGAAATAGGAAAGTAGCTGTGACTCCTAGACCAGACAGAGCTAAGTGAAAGACCAGACCCTGCAGCTTTAATCCATGTACTGAAATCCAAAATGCGCTACACACGTTAGATCGTCCCCGTAAATGCTCTTTTCATTTCCCTCTGATGTTTTGAGGACAGAGAACACAAGGAATCGGGGGAAGAATTGAGAATCACCCTATAGCTATTACTCCTACACACACACACACACACACACACACACGTACACTGCATACTCACTCACTAACACAACAATAGTAATGGGGAATACAGAAGAATAAATCTGAGGGACTGACTGAACGGCGCTCTCGCTCATAAACACACACACACACTGGAGGAGTAATGGGCTAGGTGCAGGCAGTATTTCACCCTACCAAACAGATCTATGCCCACACACACACACACACACACACACACACACAAGGCGCTCTGTATTTGTGTGACTGACTGAGGTTGTAATGCGCGTTGTAAATCTACCAATAAGTAGATGGCGTGCATTTAAATCGTCCAGTAAGGAGACTGTGTGCATATAAATCTACCAATGCGTAGTTGGTATGCGTGAGTCAGTAAGTGTTTAGTCCGAGCGTGGTTTAGTGTGTCGGGCCAGACTCGTATCACAGGTTTGAGGGATGGGGAGTATCACCAAACTACGCATCCAGGACAGATAAGACATCGGTCCAGACTATTGATGGCACCAAATGTTGTTTATTTTCATTTCCGTTAACTGTTACAAGGCTGTTACGTGATTCCGCTTGACAGGATTATGTTACGTATATGCATACACACACACACAACCACACACTGGATGAACTCTAGGCCAAGGGGCACATGGGCAGGGGTTGATAGATCTGTTTATTTGGATCCCAGTAAGTTCTCGTTTAGTCTACTTAAGCATCTTCCATCACTTGGCTCTCTTTGTTGTTGACACGCCTCTTGCCAGGATCAAAGCAGTTTAGTGTCAGGCGTGAAGGTTGTGGGTTAGCTAGGGGGTAGAAGAAGGATGAGGGGGTGATGGGGTTCCGTCTTTCATTTCTGATTGCCAACTTTCCTTCCATTAAAAAAAACAACACTTTGTGTGTGTGTGCATTTATATAATCTGGACTATTCTGCCGTTGTTTTGGGAACCTATGTGAGTCCCGCACACACCAGCACAGTAGCAGTAGGAATTGAAGCCACTTAATTTAGGCCCTTAAGCCTTCCACCCCTCCTCCTTTCCTCCTCCTTTTAAGGGGCTTATGGGGATAAACAAAGTCAAATAAATGCCCGTTTGACATGTTTCCCAGGCTCCCCCTCTCTAAGTCCTATAGTTGATGGACGGCTATTAGCATGACAGGTTGTTGAAGAGGAGGGAAAATGGCCTCAGTGCCACCCTATATATCCCCTCGTAGTACACTTTTGACCAGAACCCTAAGTGGGGGAATGAAAGATGAAAAAGGAGGATGGTACAGTCTCTGAAAGGAAAACAATAAATACTTGTTTTACAGTGCTGCAATTTCCTGACAAATGCACAGTGCCTTCAGAAAGTATTTGCACCCCTCGACTTTTTCCACATTTTGTTGTTACAGCCCACATTTTCTTTTAAGATTTTGTCATCCCTATACAAAATGTCAAAGTGGAATTATGTTTTCAATTGTTTTTTATTTTATTATTATTCAAATTATTTCTGTAAAAAAATATATATATGAAAAGCTGAAATGTCTTCAGTCAATAAGTATTCAATCCCTTTGTTATGGCACAGCTAAATCATCATTAACAAGTCACATACGTTGCATGGACTCTGTTGTCACATCTCTAAAAATGATGTATTTGGGTGTTCTTGGAACTATTGTTCAGGTTTTTCTTTTACCCCTGCAACTTCAGAAAGAGCATGAGGAAGTATATTGCTGGTGCGGTAAGATTCTCAAAACCAAGTGAAATTGCAAAAAAAAGTGTCTGTTGACTGTAACATGTCATTTACAGTGCCTTCAGAAAGTTTTCACACCCCATGAATCTTTCCACATATTTGTTATAGGCTGAATTTAAAATTGATTACATTTGGATTTTTGCTGTAACTGTGCTGCACACAATACCCCATTTCATAGTGGAATTATGTTTTTAGACATTTTTACAAATTGCTACAATTTTTTAAAGCTGAAATAACTCTAAGTATTCAACCCTTTTGTTATTGAAGTTATTAATTAAATGTTATGGATGGTGTATCAATACAACCAGTCACTACAAAGATACAGGCGTCCTTCCTAACTAAGTTGCCGGAGAGGAAGGAAACCGCCCAGGTATTTCACCTTGAGGCCAATGGTGACTTTAAAACAGTTACATTGTTTAATGGCTGTGATAGAACTGAGGAAGGATCAACATTGTAGTTACTCCACAATACTAACCTAAATGACAGAGTGAAAAGATACACACGGGTACTATTGAGTGAACCAGCAGCATTGCAGTTCTTCACACAAACTGGTGCGCCTGGCCAGACCCCATTCAAAGGCACTTACATTTCTGGGCTTGCATATTCACCTGCTGAATGGCACACATACACAATTGTCTCAAGGCTTAAAAATCATTCTAACACCTGTCTCCTCACCTTCATTTACACTGATTTGAAGTGGATTTAACAAGTGACATCAATAAGGGATCATAGCTTTCACTTGGATTCACCTGGTCAGTGTTTGTCATGGAAAGAGAAGAGAAGGTGTTCTTCATGTTTTGAATTCTCACTGTATGTCTTGTGTGTAGCCTATGTTGCAGAGGAAAACAGTGGTTTGTTTGGTTTGTATGTACAGTATGCGCTCTCTGTCTCAGCTCTCTCTGCCCATCTCTTCCTCTTTGTTTCTCTTTTTTGAAATATCAAAATACTGTATCACTTAAAGATGACTGATTTAATGTAGCAGGTATGTCTTACAGTAGCAGGATCAGAGTTGCTCTTCTAACAGGGGGGATAGGCATAGGGATAAGGATGAAGGGATAGGGAAAAGGATGAAGGGATAGGGAAAAGGATGAAGGGATAGGGAAAAGGATGAAGGGATAGGGAAAAGGATGAAGGGATAGGGAAAAGGATGAAGGGATAGGGATAAGGATGAAGGGATAGGGCAAAGGATGAAGGGATAAGGATGCCTATGTTGCAGAGGAAAACAGTGGTTTGTTTGGTTTGTAGGTACAGTATGCTCTCTCTGTCTCAGCTCTCTCTGCCCATCTCTTCCTCTTTGTTTCTGTATCTGTTTCTGTATCACTTAAAGATGACTGATTTAATGTAGCAGGTATGTCTTACAGTAGCAGGATCAGAGTTGCTCTTCTAACAGGGGGGATAGGCATAGGGAAAGGATGAAGGGATAGGGAAAAGGATGAAGGGATAGGGAAAAGGATGAAGGGATAGGGATAAGGATGAAGGGATAGGGATAAGGATGAAGGGATAGGGATGAGGATGAAGGGATAGGGATGAGGATGAAGGGATAGGGATGAGGATGAAGGGATGAGGATGAAGGGATAGGGATGAAGGGATGAGGATGAAGGGATAGGGATGAGGATGAAGGGATAGGGATGAGGATGAAGGGATAGGGATAAGGATGAAGGGATGAGGATGAAGGGATAGGGATGAGGATGAAGGGATGAGGATGAAGGGATAGGGATGAGGGGATCGGGATAGGGATGAGGAGATCGGGATAAGGATGAAGGGGAAAGGATGAAGGGATAGGGAAAAGGATGAAGGGATAGGGATAAGGATGAAGGGATAGGGATAAGGATGAAGGGATAGGGATAAGGATGAAGGGATAGGGATAAGGATGAAGGGATAGGGATACGGATGAAGGGATAGGGATGAGGATGAAGGGATAGGGATGAGGATGAAGGGATAGGGATGAGGATGAAGGGATAGGGATGAGGATGAAGGGATAGGGATGAGGATGAAGGGATAGGGATAAGGATGAAGGGATGAAGGGATAGGGATGAGGATGAAGGGATAGGGATGAGGGGATCGGGATAGGGATGAGGAGATCGGGATAAGGATGAAGGGGAAAGGATGAAGGGATAGGGAAAAGGATGAAGGGATAGGGATAAGGATGAAGGGATAGGGATAAGGATGAAGGGATAAGGATGAAGGGATAGGGATAAGGATGAAGGGATAGGGATACGGATGAAGGGATAGGGATGAGGATGAAGGGATAGGGATGAGGATGAAGGGATAGGGATGAGGATGAAGGGATAGGGATGAGGATGAAGGGATAGGGATGAGGATGAAGGGATGAGGATGAAGGGATAGGGATGAGGGGATCGGGATAGGGATGAGGGGATCGGGATAGGGATGAGGGGATCGGGATAAGGATGAAGGGGAAAGGATGAAGGGATAGGGAAAAGGATGAAGGGATAGGGGAAAGGATGAAGGGATAGGGAAAAGGATGAAGGGATAGGGATAAGGATGAAGGGATAGGGATAAGGATGAAGGGATAAGGATGAAGGGATAGGGATAAGGATGAAGGGATAGGGATACGGATGAAGGGATAGGGATGAGGATGAAGGGATAGGGATGAGGATGAAGGGATAGGGATGAGGATGAAGGGATAGGGATGAGGATGAAGGGATAGGGATGAGGATGAAGGGATGAGGATGAAGGGATAGGGATGAGGGGATCGGGATAGGGATGAGGGGATCGGGATAGGGATGAGGGGATCGGGATAAGGATGAAGGGGAAAGGATGAAGGGATAGGGAAAAGGATGAAGGGATAGGGAAAAGGATGAAGGGATAGGGAAAAGGATGAAGGGATAGGGAAAAGGATGAAGGGATAGGGATGAGGATGAAGGGATAGGGATGAGGATGAAGGGATGAGGATGAAGGGATAGGGATGAGGATGAAGGGATAGGGATGAGGATGAAGGGATAGGGATGAGGATGAAGGGATAGGGATAAGGATGAAGGGATAGGGATAAGGATGAAGGGATAGGGATGAGGATGAAGGGATAGGGATGAGGATGAAGGGATGAGGATGAAGGGATAGGGATGAGGGGATCGGGATAAGGATGAAGGGGAAAGGATGAAGGGATAGGGAAAAGGATGAAGGGATGGGGATGAGGGGATAGGGATAAGGATGAAGGGGTAAGGATGAAGGGTTAATGATGAAGGGATAGGGAAAAGGATGAAGGGATAGGGATAAGGATGAAGGGATAGGGATAAGGATGAAGGGATAGGGATGAGGATGAAGGGATGAGGATGAAGGGATAGGGATGAGGGGATCGGGATAGGGATGAGGGGATCGGGATAGGGATGAGGGGATCGGGATAAGGATGAAGGGGAAAGGATGAAGGGATAGGGAAAAGGATGAAGGGATAGGGAAAAGGATGAAGGGATAGGGATGAGGATGAAGGGATAGGGATGAGGATGAAGGGATAGGGATGAGGATGAAGGGATAGGGATGAGGATGAAGGGATAGGGATAAGGATGAAGGGATAGGGATAAGGATGAAGGGATAGGGATGAGGATGAAGGGATAGGGATGAGGATGAAGGGATGAGGATGAAGGGATAGGGATGAGGGGATCGGGATAAGGATGAAGGGGAAAGGATGAAGGGATAGGGAAAAGGATGAAGGGATGGGGATGAGGGGATAGGGATAAGGATGAAGGGGTAAGGATGAAGGGTTAATGATGAAGGGATAGGGAAAAGGATGAAGGGATAGGGAAAAGGATGAAGGGATAGGGATAAGGATGAAGGGATAGGGATAAGGATGAAGGGATAGGGATGAGGATGAAGGGATAGGGATGAGGATGAAGGGATAGGGATGAGGATGAAGGGATAGGGATGAGGATGAAGGGATAGGGATGAGGATGAAGGGATAGGGATGAGGATGAAGGGATAGGGATGAGGATGAAGGGATAGGGATGAGGATGAAGGGATAGGGATGAGGATGAAGGGATAGGGATGAGGATGAAGGGATAGGGATGAGGATGAAGGGATAGGGATGAGGATGAAGGGATAGGGATGAGGATGAAGGGATAGGGATGAGGATGAAGGGATAGGGATGAGGATGAAGGGATCGGGATAAGGATGAAGGGGAAAGGATGAAGGGATAGGGAAAAGGATGAGGGGATGGGGAAAAGGATGAGGGGATGGGGAAAAGGATGAAGGGATAGGCATAGGGAGAAGGATGAAGGGATAGGGATGAAGGGATAGGGATGAGGGGATAGGGATGAGGGGATAGGGATGAGGGGATAGGGATGAAGGGATAGGGAAAAGGATGTAGGGATAGGCATAAGGATGTGGGGATAGGGAAAAGGATGTGGGGATAGGGAAAAGGATGAGGGGATAGGGAAAAGGATGAAGGGATAGGGAAAAGGATGTAGGGATAGGCAGAAGGATGAAGGGATAAGAATGAGGGGATAGGGAAAAGGATGAAGGGATAAGAATGAGGGGATAGGGCAAAGGATGAAGGGATAGGGCAAAGGATGAAGGGATAAGGATGAAGGGATAGGGATAAAGATGAAGGGACAGGGAAAAGGATGCAGGGATAGGGAAAAGGATGAAGGGATAGGGAAAAGGATGTAGGGATAGGGAAAAGGATGTAGGGATAGGGAAAATGATGTAGGGATAGGCATAGGGAGAAGGATGAAGGGATAGGGAAAAGGATGAAGGGATAGGCATAGGGAAAAGATGAGGTGATAGGGAAATGGATGTAGGGATAGGGAAAAGGATGAAGGAATATGCATAGGGAGAAGGATGCAGGGATAAGGATGAAGGGATAGGGATAAGAATGAAAGGATGAGGGGATAGGGAAAAGGATGAGGGGATAGGGAAAAGGATGAGGGGATAGGGAAAAGGATGAGGGGATAGGGAAATGGATGCGGGGATAGGGAAAAGGATGAGGGGATAGGGAAAAGGATGTAGGGATAGGGAAAAGGATGTGGGGATAGGGAAAAGGATGTGGGGATAGGGAAAAGGATGTGGGGATAGGGAAAAGGATGTGGGGATAGGGAAAAGGATGAGGGGATAGGGAAAAGGATGTAGGGATAGGTAAAAGAATGAAGGGATAGGTAAAAGGATGAAGGGATAGGTAAAAGGATGAAGGGCTAGGGAAAAGGATTAAGGGCTAGGGAAAAGGATGAAGGGCTAGGGAAAAGGATGAAGGGCTAGGGAAAAGGATGAAGGGCTAGGGAAAAGGATGAAGGGCTAGGGAAAAGGATGAAGGGCTAGGGAAAAGGATGAAGGGCTAGGGAAAAGGATGAAGGGCTAGGGAAAAGGATGAAGGGCTAGGGAAAAGGATGAAGGGATAAGAATGAGGGGATAGGGAAAAGGATGAAGGGAAAAGGATGAGGGGATAGGGCAAAGGATGAAGGGATAGGGCAAAGGATGAAGGGATAGAGCAAAGGATGAAGGGATAGGGAAAAGGATGAAGGGATAGGGAAAAGGATGAAGGGATAGGGAAAAGGATGAAGGGATAGGGAAAAGGATGAAGGGATAGGGAAAAGGATGAAGGGATAGGGAAAAGGATGAGGGGATAGGGATAAGGATGAGGGGATAGGGATGAGGGGATAAGGATGAGGGGATAGGGAAAAGGATGAAGGGATAGGGAAAAGGATGAGGGGATAGGGAAAAGGATGTGGGGATAGGGAAAAGGATGTAGGGATAGGGAAAAGGATGTAGGGATAGGGAAAAGGATGTAGGGATAGGGAAAAGGATGAAGGGATAGGGAAAAGGATGAAGGGATAGGGAAAAGGATGAAGGGATAGGCATAGGGAAAAGTATGAGGGGATGGGGAAAAGGATGAGGGGATGGGGAAAAGGATGAGGGGATGGGGAAAAGGATGAGGGGATGGGGAAAAGGATGAGGGGATGGGGAAAAGGATGAGGGGATGGGGAAAAGGATGAGGGGATGGGGAAAGGGATGAGGGGATAGGGAAAAGGATGAGGGGATAGGGAAAAGGATGAAGGGATAGTGATAAGGATGAGGGGATAGGGAAAAGGATGAGGGGATAGGGAAAAGGATGTGGGGATAGGGAAAAGGATGTGGGGATAGGGAAAAGGATGAAGGGATAGGGATGAGGGAATAGGGAAAAGGATGAGGGGATAAGGATGAGGGGATAGGGAAAAGGATGAGGGGATAGGGAAAAGGATGAGGGGATAGGGAAAAGGATGAAGGGATAGTGATAAGGATGAGGGTATAGGGAAAAGGATGAGGGGATAGGGAAAAGGATGAAGGGATAGGGAAAAGGATGTGGGGATAGGGAAAAGGATGTGGGGATAGGGAAAAGGATGAGGGGATAGGGAAAAGGATGAGGGGATAGGGAAAAGGATGAAGGGATAGGTAAAAGGATGAAGGGATAGGTAAAAGGATGAAGGGATAGGTAAAAGGATGAAGGGATAGGTAAAAGGATGAAGGGATAGGTAAAAGGATGAAGGGATAGGTAAAAGGATGAAGGGATAGGTAAAAGGATGAAGGGATAGGTAAAAGGATTAAGGGATAGGTAAAAGGATTAAGGGATAGGTAAAAGGATTAAGGGATAGGTAAAAGGATTAAGGGATAGGTAAAAGGATTAAGGGATAGGTAAAAGGATTAAGGGATAGGTAAAAGGATTAAGGGCTAGGGAAAAGGATGAAGGGCTAGGGAAAAGGATGAAGTGATAAGAATGAGTGGATAGGGAAAAGGATGAAGGGATAAGAATGAGGGGATAGGGCAAAGGATGAAGGGATAGGGCAAAGGATGAAGGGATAGAGCAAAGGATGAAGGGATAGGGATAAGGATGAGGGGATAGGGATAAGGATGAGGGGATAGGGATAAGGATGAGGGGATAGGGATAAGGATGAGGGGATAGGGATAAGGATGAGGGGATAGGGATAAGGATGAGGGGATAGGGAAAAGGATGAAGGGATAGGGAAAAGGATGAGGGGATAGGGAAAAGGATGAGGGGATAGGGAAAAGGATGAGGGGATAGGGAAAAGGATGAGGGGATAGGGAAAAGGATGAGGGGATAGGGAAAAGGATGAGGGGATAGGGAAAAGGATGAGGGGATAGGGAAAAGGATGTGGGGAAAGGGAAAAGGATGTGGGGAAAGGGAAAAGGATGTGGGGATAGGGAAAAGGATGTGGGGATAGGGAAAAGGATGTGGGGATAGGGAAAAGGATGTGGGGATAGGGAAAAGGATGAAGGGATAGGGAAAAGGATGAAGGGATAGGGAAAAGGATGAAGGGATAGGCATAGGGAAAAGTATGAGGGGATGGGGAAAAGGATGAGGGGATGGGGAAAAGGATGAGGGGATGGGGAAAAGGATGAGGGGATAGGGAAAATGATGAAGGGATAGGCATAGGGAAAAGGATGAAGGGCTAGGGAAAAGGATGAAGGGCTAGGGAAAAGGATGAAGGGCTAGGGAAAAGGATGAAGGGCTAGGGAAAAGGATGAAGGGCTAGGGAAAAGGATGAAGGGCTAGGGAAAAGGATGAAGGGCTAGGGAAAAGGATGAAGGGCTAGGGAAAAGGATGAAGGGCTAGGGAAAAGGATGAAGGGATAAGAATGAGGGGATAGGGAAAAGGATGAAGGGAAAAGAATGAGGGGATAGGGCAAAGGATGAAGGGATAGGGCAAAGGATGAAGGGATAGAGCAAAGGATGAAGGGATAGGGAAAAGGATGAAGGGATAGGGAAAAGGATGAAGGGATAGGGAAAAGGATGAAGGGATAGGGAAAAGGATGAAGGGATAGGGAAAAGGATGAAGGGATAGGGAAAAGGATGAAGGGATAGGGAAAAGGATGAAGGGATAGGGAAAAGGATGAGGGGATAGGGATGAGGGGATAAGGATGAGGGGATAGGGAAAAGGATGAAGGGATAGGGAAAAGGATGAGGGGATAGGGAAAAGGATGTGGGGATAGGGAAAAGGATGTAGGGATAGGGAAAAGGATGTAGGGATAGGGAAAAGGATGTAGGGATAGGGAAAAGGATGAAGGGATAGGGAAAAGGATGAAGGGATAGGGAAAAGGATGAAGGGATAGGCATAGGGAAAAGTATGAGGGGATGGGGAAAAGGATGAGGGGATGGGGAAAAGGATGAGGGGATGGGGAAAAGGATGAGGGGATGGGGAAAAGGATGAGGGGATGGGGAAAAGGATGAGGGGATGGGGAAAAGGATGAGGGGATGGGGAAAGGGATGAGGGGATAGGGAAAAGGATGAGGGGATAGGGAAAAGGATGAAGGGATAGTGATAAGGATGAGGGGATAGGGAAAAGGATGAGGGGATAGGGAAAAGGATGAAGGGATAGGGAAAAGGATGTGGGGATAGGGAAAAGGATGTGGGGATAGGGAAAAGGATGAAGGGATAGGGATGAGGGAATAGGGAAAAGGATGAGGGGATAAGGATGAGGGGATAGGGAAAAGGATGAGGGGATAGGGAAAAGGATGAGGGGATAGGGAAAAGGATGAAGGGATAGTGATAAGGATGAGGGGATAGGGAAAAGGATGAGGGGATAGGGAAAAGGATGAAGGGATAGGGAAAAGGATGTGGGGATAGGGAAAAGGATGTGGGGATAGGGAAAAGGATGAGGGGATAGGGAAAAGGATGAGGGGATAGGGAAAAGGATGAAGGGATAGGTAAAAGGATGAAGGGATAGGTAAAAGGATGAAGGGATAGGTAAAAGGATGAAGGGATAGGTAAAAGGATGAAGGGATAGGTAAAAGGATGAAGGGATAGGTAAAAGGATGAAGGGATAGGTAAAAGGATGAAGGGATAGGTAAAAGGATTAAGGGATAGGTAAAAGGATTAAGGGATAGGTAAAAGGATTAAGGGATAGGTAAAAGGATTAAGGGATAGGTAAAAGGATTAAGGGATAGGTAAAAGGATTAAGGGATAGGTAAAAGGATTAAGGGATAGGTAAAAGGATTAAGGGATAGGGAAAAGGATTAAGGGCTAGGGAAAAGGATGAAGGGCTAGGGAAAAGGATGAAGTGATAAGAATGAGTGGATAGGGAAAAGGATGAAGGGATAAGAATGAGGGGATAGGGCAAAGGATGAAGGGATAGGGCAAAGGATGAAGGGATAGAGCAAAGGATGAAGGGATAGGGATAAGGATGAGGGGATAGGGATAAGGATGAGGGGATAGGGATAAGGATGAGGGGATAGGGATAAGGATGAGGGGATAGGGATAAGGATGAGGGGATAGGGAAAAGGATGAAGGGATAGGGAAAAGGATGAGGGGATAGGGAAAAGGATGAAGGGATAGGGAAAAGGATGAGGGGATAGGGAAAAGGATGAGGGGATAGGGAAAAGGATGAGGGGATAGGGAAAAGGATGAGGGGATAGGGAAAAGGATGAGGGGATAGGGAAAAGGATGAGGGGATAGGGAAAAGGATGAGGGGATAGGGAAAAGGATGTGGGGAAAGGGAAAAGGATGTGGGGAAAGGGAAAAGGATGTGGGGATAGGGAAAAGGATGTGGGGATAGGGAAAAGGATGTGGGGATAGGGAAAAGGATGTGGGGATAGGGAAAAGGATGTGGGGATAGGGAAAAGGATGAAGGGATAGGGAAAAGGATGAAGGGATAGGGAAAAGGATGAGGGGATAGGGAAAAGGATGAGGGGATAGGGAAAAGGATGAGGGGATAGGGAAAAGGATGAGGGGATAGGGAAAAGGATGAGGGGATAGGGAAAAGGATGTGGGGAAAGGGAAAAGGATGTGGGGAAAGGGAAAAGGATGTGGGGATAGGGAAAAGGATGAAGGGATAGGGAAAAGGATGAAGGGATAGGGAAAAGGATGAAGGGATAGGGAAAAGGATGAGGGGATAGGGATAAGGATGAGGGGATAGGGATGAGGGGATAAGGATGAGGGGATAGGGAAAAGGATGAAGGGATAGGGAAAAGGATGAGGGGATAGGGAAAAGGATGTGGGGATAGGGAAAAGGATGTAGGGATAGGGAAAAGGATGTAGGGATAGGGAAAAGGATGTAGGGATAGGGAAAAGGATGAAGGGATAGGGAAAAGGATGAAGGGATAGGGAAAAGGATGAAGGGATAGGCATAGGGAAAAGTATGAGGGGATGGGGAAAAGGATGAGGGGATGGGGAAAAGGATGAGGGGATGGGGAAAAGGATGAGGGGATGGGGAAAAGGATGAGGGGATGGGGAAAAGGATGAGGGGATGGGGAAAAGGATGAGGGGATGGGGAAAGGGATGAGGGGATAGGGAAAAGGATGAGGGGATAGGGAAAAGGATGAAGGGATAGTGATAAGGATGAGGGGATAGGGAAAAGGATGAGGGGATAGGGAAAAGGATGAAGGGATAGGGAAAAGGATGTGGGGATAGGGAAAAGGATGTGGGGATAGGGAAAAGGATGAAGGGATAGGGATGAGGGAATAGGGAAAAGGATGAGGGGATAAGGATGAGGGGATAGGGAAAAGGATGAGGGGATAGGGAAAAGGATGAGGGGATAGGGAAAAGGATGAAGGGATAGTGATAAGGATGAGGGGATAGGGAAAAGGATGAGGGGATAGGGAAAAGGATGAAGGGATAGGGAAAAGGATGTGGGGATAGGGAAAAGGATGTGGGGATAGGGAAAAGGATGAGGGGATAGGGAAAAGGATGAGGGGATAGGGAAAAGGATGAAGGGATAGGTAAAAGGATGAAGGGATAGGTAAAAGGATGAAGGGATAGGTAAAAGGATGAAGGGATAGGTAAAAGGATGAAGGGATAGGTAAAAGGATGAAGGGATAGGTAAAAGGATGAAGGGATAGGTAAAAGGATGAAGGGATAGGTAAAAGGATTAAGGGATAGGTAAAAGGATTAAGGGATAGGTAAAAGGATTAAGGGATAGGTAAAAGGATTAAGGGATAGGTAAAAGGATTAAGGGATAGGTAAAAGGATTAAGGGATAGGTAAAAGGATTAAGGGATAGGGAAAAGGATTAAGGGCTAGGGAAAAGGATGAAGGGCTAGGGAAAAGGATGAAGTGATAAGAATGAGTGGATAGGGAAAAGGATGAAGGGATAAGAATGAGGGGATAGGGCAAAGGATGAAGGGATAGGGCAAAGGATGAAGGGATAGAGCAAAGGATGAAGGGATAGGGATAAGGATGAGGGGATAGGGATAAGGATGAGGGGATAGGGATAAGGATGAGGGGATAGGGATAAGGATGAGGGGATAGGGATAAGGATGAGGGGATAGGGAAAAGGATGAAGGGATAGGGAAAAGGATGAGGGGATAGGGAAAAGGATGAGGGGATAGGGAAAAGGATGAGGGGATAGGGAAAAGGATGAGGGGATAGGGAAAAGGATGAGGGGATAGGGAAAAGGATGAGGGGATAGGGAAAAGGATGAGGGGATAGGGAAAAGGATGTGGGGAAAGGGAAAAGGATGTGGGGAAAGGGAAAAGGATGTGGGGATAGGGAAAAGGATGTGGGGATAGGGAAAAGGATGTGGGGATAGGGAAAAGGATGTGGGGATAGGGAAAAGGATGTGGGGATAGGGAAAAGGATGAAGGGATAGGGAAAAGGATGAAGGGATAGGGAAAAGGATGAAGGGATAGGCATAGGGAAAAGTATGAGGGGATGGGGAAAAGGATGAGGGGATGGGGAAAAGGATGAGGGGATGGGGAAAAGGATGAGGGGATGGGGAAAAGGATGAGGGGATGGGGAAAAGGATGAGGGGATAGGGAAAATGATGAAGGGATAGGCATAGGGAAAAGGATGAAGGGATAGGGAAAAGGATGAAGGGATAGGGATGAGGGGATAAGGATGAGGGGATAGGGAAAAGGATGAGGGGATAGGGAAAAGGATGAGGGGATAGGGAAAAGGACGAAGGGATAGGGAAAAGGATGAAGGGATATGCATAGGAAAAAGGATGAAGGGTTAAGGATGAGGGGATAGGGAAAAGGATGAGGGGATAGGGAAAAGGACGAAGGGATAGGGAAAAGGATGAAGGGATAGGCATTGGGGGAAGGATGAAGGGATAGGCATAGGAAAAAGTATTAGGGGATAGGGATGAGGGGATGGGGAAAAGAATGAGGGGATGGGGAAAAGGATGAGGGGATGGGGAAAAGAATGAGGGGATGGGGAAAAGGATGAGGGGATAGGGAAAAGGATGAAGGGATAGGGAAAGGGATGTAGGGATAGGCATTGGGGGAAGGATGAAGGGATAGGCATAGGAAAAAGTATTAGGGGATAGGGATGAAGGGATGGGGATAAGAATGAGGGGATGGGGAAAAGGATGAGGGGATGGGGAAAAGAATGAGGGGATGGGGAAAAGAATGAGGGGATGGGGAAAAGAATGAGTGGATGGGGAAAAGGATGAGGGGATATGGAAAAGGATGAAGGGATAAGGATGAGGGGATAGGGATGAGGATTAAGGGATAAGAATGAGGGGATAGGGATAAGGAAAAGGATGAAGGGATAAGGATGAGGGGATAAGGATGAGGGGATAGGGAAAATGATGAATGGATAGACATAGGGAAAAGAATGAAGGGATAGGCATAGGGAAAAGGATGAAGGGAAAATAATGAGGGGATAGGGAAAAGGATGAGGGGATAGGGAAAAGGATGAGGGGATAGGGAATAGGATGAGGGGATAGGGAATAGGATGAGGGGATAGGGAAAGGATGAGGGGATAGGGATAGGCATAGGGAGAAGGATGAAGGGATAGGCATAGGGAGAAGGATGAAGGAATAGGCATAGGGAAAAGGATGAAGGGATAGGGAAAAGGATGAAGGGATAGGCATCGGGAAAAGGATGAGGGGATAGTTGTGAGGGGATAGGGATGAGGGGATGGGGAAAAGGATGAGGGGATAGGGAAAAGGATGAAGGGATAGGGAAAAAGATGAAGGCATAGGGAAAAGGATGAAGGGATAGGCATAGGGAGAAGGATGAAGGGATAGGGAAAAGGATGAAGGGATAGGGAAAAGGATGAAGGGATAGTCATAGGGAAAAGGATGAAGGGATAGTCATAGGGAAAAGGATGAAGGGATAGGCATAGGGAAAAGGATGAAGGGATTAGCATAGGGAAAAGGATGAAGGGAAAAGGATGAGGGGATAGGGAAAAGGATGAGGGGATAGGGAAAGGGATGAGGGGATAGGGAAAGGGATGAGGGGATAGGGAAAGGGATGAGGGGATAGGGAAAGGGATGAGGGGATAGGGAAAATGATGAGGGGATATGGATAAGGATGAAGGGATAGGGATAAGGATGATAGGGAAAAGGATGAAGGGATAGGGAAAAGGATGAAGGGATAGGGAGAAGGATGAAGGGATAGGGAAAAGGATGAAGGGATAGGCATAGGGAGAAGGATGAGGGCATAGGGAAAAGGATGAAGGGATAGGGAAAAGGATGAGGGGATAGGCATAGGGAAAAGGATGAGGGGATAGTTGTGAGGGATAGGGATGAGGGGATGGGGAAAAGGATGAGGGGAGGGGGAAAAGGATGAGGGGATAGGGAAAGGGATGAGGGGATAGGGAAAGGGATGAGGGGATAGGGAAAGGGATGAGGGGATAGGGAAAATGATGAGGGGATAGGGATAAGGATGAAGGGATAGGGAAAAGGATGAAGGGATAGGGAAAAGGATGAAGGGATAGGGAAAAGGATGAAGGGATAGGGAGAAGGATGAGGGGATAGGGAAAAGGATGAAGGGATAGGGAAAAGGATGAAGGGATAGGCATAGGGAAAAGGATGAGGGGATAGTTGTGAGGGATAGGGATGAGGGGATGGGGAAAAGGATGAAGGGATAGGGAGAAGGATGAGGGGATAGGGAAAATGATGAAGGGATAGGGAAAAGGATGAAGGGATAGGCATAGGGAGAAGGATGAGGGGATAGGGAAAAGGATGAAGGGATAGGCATAGGGAAAAGGATGAGGGGATAGTTGTGAGGGATAGGGATGAGGGGATGGGGAAAAGGATGAAGGGATAGTGGTAAGGATGAGGGGATAGGGAAAAGGATGAAGGGATAGTGGTAAGGATGAGGGGATAGGGAAGAGGATGAAGGGATAGGGATGAGGATGAAGGGATATGCATAGTGAAAAGGTTTAGGGGATAGTTGTGAGGGATAGGGATGAGGGGATGGGGAAAAGGATGAAGGGATAGTGGTAAGGATGAGGGGATAGGGAAAAGGATGAAGGGATAGTGGTAAGGATGAGGGGATAGGGAAGAGGATGAAGGGATAGGGATGAGGATGAAGGGATAGTGGTAAGGATGAGGGGATAGGGAAGAGGATGAAGGGATAGGGATGAGGATGAAGGGATAGGGATGAGGATGAAGGGATAGGGATGAAAGTATAGGCATCTGGGATGGGATGAAAGGATAGGCATAGTGTAAAGGATGAAAGGGTAGAGTTATTTGGTATTTTATTAACATCGCTAATAGCTGTTGTGATAGAAGCAGATACTTTTCCTGGGGTCCACACAAAACATGAACCATTAAATAATTCTGAACATTAATAAACAACAACAGCTCAAGGACAGAACTACATCAATTTAAAATGTCACATGGCCTACATGTCAGTACATACACACAAAACCTAGCCATGAGGTCAAAGGAATTGTCTGCAGAGCTCCGAGAAAGGATTGTGTCAAGGCACAGCTCTGGGAAAGGGACCAAAAACCTTCTGCAGCATTGAAGGTCCCCAAGTACACTGTGGTCATCATTCTTAAATGGAAGACGTTTTGAACCACCAAGGCTCTTCCTCGAGCTGGCCACCTGGCCAAACTGAGTAATCGGGGGGAGAAGGGCCTTGGTCAGGGAGGTGACCAAGAACCCAATGGTTACTGACAGAGCTCCAGAATTCCTATGTGAAGATGGGAGAACCTTCCAGAAAGACCACCATCTATGCAGCACTCCACCAACTATGCCTTTATGGCAGAGTGGCCAGACGGAAGCCACTCCTCTGTAAAAGGCACATCACAACCTGCTTGGAGTTTGTCAAAAGGCACCTAAAGGACTCTCAGATCATGAGAAACAAGATTCTCTGTTCTGATGAAACCAAGATTAAACTCTTTGGCCTGAATGCCAAGCGTCATGTCTGGAGGGAAAGATGAACAGAGCAAAGTACAGAGATCTTTGAAATCCTGCTCCAGAGACTGGGGTTGAAGATTCACCTTCCAACAGGATAACAACCCTAAACACACAGCCAAGACGACGCTGGAGTGGCTTCGGGACAAGTCTCTGAATGTCTTTAAGTGGTCCAGCCAAAGCCCAGACTTGAACACAATCGAACATCTCTGGAGAGACCTGCAAATAGCTGTGCAGCCTCGCACCCCATCCAACCTGACAGAGCTTGAGAATATCTCAAATCAAATGTTATTGGTCACATATGCATGGTTAGCAGATGTTAATGCGAGTGTAGCAAAATGCTTTTGCTTCTAGGTCCGACCGTGCAGTAATATCTCAAAAGTAATCCAACAACTTCACAACAACTACCTTATACACACAAATGTAAAGGGATGAATAAGAATGTGTACATATAAATATATGGATGAGCGATGGTCGTGTGGCATAGGCAAGATGCAGTAGAAGGTATAGAAAACAGTAAATACATATGCGATGAGTAATGTAGGATATTTAAACGTTATTAAAGTGACGTTATTTAAAGTGACGAGTGATACATTTATTAAATGTATTAGTGGCCAGAGAGTTGAGTCAGTATGTTGACGCAACCACTCTGTTAGTGATGGCTGTTTAACAGTCTGATGGCCTTGCGGTAGAAGCTGTTTTTCAACCTCTCGGTCCCAGCTTTGATGCACCTGTACTGACCTCGCCTTCTGGATGATAGTGGAGTGAACAGGCAGTGGCTCGGATGCTTGTTGTCCTTGATGATCTTTTTGGCCTTCCTGTGATATCGGGTGCTGTAGGCGTCCTGGAAGGCAGGTAGTTTGCCCCCAGTGATGTGTTGTGCAGACCTCACCACCCTCTGGAGAGCCTTGCGGTTGTGGGTGGAGCAGTTGCAATACCAGGCGGTGATACAGCCCGACAGGATGCTCTCAATTGTGCATCTGTAAAAGTTTGAGTGTTTTAGGCGATAAGCCTAGATGGCCAGATCTGCAGAGAAGAATGAGAAACTCCCCAAATACGGATGTGCCAAGCTTGTAGCGTCATACCCAAGAAGACTCGAGGCTGTAATCGCTGCCAAAGGTGCTTCGTCAAAGTACTGAGTAAAGTGTCTGAATACTTATGTAAATGTGCTATTTAATTTGTTAATCTTTGCAAATGTATAAACCTGTTTTTGCTTTGTCATGGGGTATTGTGTGTAGATTGATGAGGGGGAAAAACATTTAAATCCATTTTAGAATAAGGCTGTAATTTAACTAAATGTGGGAAAAGGGGTTTGAATACTTTCCATTTACATTACATTTAAGTCATTTAGCAGACGCTCTTATCCAGAGCGACTTACAAATTGGTGAATTCACCTTCTGACATCCAGTGGAACAGCCACTTTACAATAGTGCATCTAAATCATTAGGGGGGGGGGGGTGAGAAGGATTACTTATCCTATCCTAGGTATTCCTTGAAGAGGTGGGGTTTCAGGTGTCTCCGGCGGGTGGTGATTGACTCCGCTGTCCTGGCGTCGTGAGGGAGTTTGTTCCACCATTGGGGGGCCAAAGCAGCGAACAGTTTTGACTGGGCTGAGCGGGAACTGTACTTCCTCAGTGGTAGGGAGGCGAGCAGGCCAGAGGTGGATGAACGCAGTGCCCTTGTTTGGGTGTAGGGCCTGATCAGAGCCTGGAGGTACTGCGGTGCCGTTCCCCTCACAGCTCCGTAGGCAAGCACCATGGTCTTGTAGCGGATGCGAGCTTCAACTGGAAGCCAGTGGAGAGAGCGGAGGAGCGGGGTGACGTGAGAGAACTTGGGAAGGTTGAACACCAGACGCCTTTCCGAAGGCACTGTAGATATTCCTCTTGTCCAGATGGGATAGGGTAGTGTGCAGTGCCATGCCGATTTCATAGTCTGTGGATATATTGGATGGGCGGGACGGTATATCCCGAGAGAGCCATAATTCCATGAAACAGAGTATGTTACAGTCCCTGATGTCTTTCTTGAAGGAGATCCTCGCCCTGAGCTAGTCTACTTTATTGTCCAGAGATTGAATATTAGCCCTCCGATTACAGTGAAGAACGAGACCTGCCTCTGTTCTGGACCAGCTATAGTTTTTCTAGGTCCATATTTGCAGCACCTGCCCATATGACTGGGCAATAATTAAGATAATATAAAACTAGAACCTGCAGGACTTTCTTTGTTGAGTGTTGTGTCAAAAAAGCAGAGCATCCCTTTTTTTACAGATACTCTTCACAACCATTGAATCAATATGTTTTAACTATGACAGTTTTCAATCTAAGGTAACACCAATAAATTTAGTGCCCTCAACTTGCTCAACAGCCACATTATACATTGTCAAATTTAGCTGAGGTTTACAACTTGTACCAAATACAATGCTCTTAGTTTTGGAGATGTTCAGAACTAGTTTATTACTAGCCACCTATTCTAAAACTGACTACAACTCTCTGTTTAGGATTGCAGTTATTTCACTAGCTGTGGTTGCTGATGCATATCGGCTTGAATCATCAGCATACATAGACACACATGCTTTGTTGATTGCCAGTGGCAGGTCATTGGTAAAAACAGAAAAGAGTAGAGGACCAGTAGAGCTACCCTGCGGTACACCACATTTTACATGTTTGACATTAGAGAAGCCTCCATTAAAGAAAACCCTCTGTGTTATATTAGATAGATAGCTATGAGTCCACAATATGGCAGAGGTTGAAAAGCCATAATCTGTTGTTGAAAAAAGCATGTGTGTTATGATCAATAGAATCTAAGGCTTCACTGAAATCTAACAGGACAGTTCCCACAATCATCTTTGTTTCAATTTCTTTAAACCAATCATCAGTCCTTTGTGTAAGTGCAGTACATGTTGAGTGCCCCTCTCTATAAGCATTCTGAAAGCCTGTTAATGTGTTTGCCGAGAAATCGCATTGTATGCACAAACAATACAGTCTAAATATTTTGTCAGGTATTTTTAGATAAGTGTAGCTGGTTCAGACTAAATGTTCTCTACTTCTGTCTGGCATACTGAACTACTGATGACCAGAGACCAGACTGGCTGCTTTGATCCTGGAATGAAACAGTCTACAGATCAGGCACTCTGTCTACCCTTCCTTTCCTTTAACACTATCCCTCTCCCTCCATCCCTCTCCTTCAACCTGGAGGGAAGCCAAAGTAATGGCAGAGCACCCTTTACTGGTTTTAACAGCCAACTAATCAGCTTGCTACCAACTCTTAGCAAACTTTGGGTAAAAAGGTTTTTATAAGTAAGTCAATAGCGTTTCTAGCGGTGTGAACGGTGTATCTGTGTTGCTGTTACAGAGACTGGAAGACTGTATTAAATGAGTCAGCAGAAAGACTCAGCCAGTCAGTCTGTGATCTCTCTAAGCTCTGTCAACAAACACACATCCTCTGGGACGTACGCTGACTGACTGCTCATACTGACTCTGAGAGACAGAGAGGCTGGACCAAGGAGACAGAGAGAAGGGGGGTGAGGGAGGGAGGAATCACAGCTGACTTCACACTTTAGAGAGAGAGAGAGACATCTTGATCAAATCAAATCAAATGTATTTATATAGCCCTTCTTACATCAGCAGATATCTCAAAGTCCTGTACAGAAACCCAGCCTAAAACCCCAAACAGCAAGCAATGCAGGTGTAGAAGCACAGTGGCTAGGCAAAACTCCCTAGAAAGGGAGTTTTCATGTTCATAAATGACCAGCATGGTCAAATAATAGTAATCACAGTGGTTGTCGAGGGTGCAAAAGGTCAGCACGGCCAGGTGGACTGGGGACAGCAAGGAGTCATCATGCCAGGTAGTCCTGAGGCATTGTCCTAGGGCTCAGGTCCTCCAAGAGAGAGAAAGAGAGAATTAGAGAGGGCATACTTAAATCCACACAAGACACCGGATAGGACAGGAGAAATACTCCAGATATAACAGATTAACCCTAGCCCCCTGACACAGAGGAATATCTTCAACCACCAATTTACCATCCTGAGACAAGGCCGATTATAGCCCACAAAGATCTCCGTCACGAGACAACTCTAGGGGGGCACCAACCCAGACAGGAAGATTACGTCAGTGACTCAACCCACTCAAGTGAATTGTCACTAACGTGGTCTTCTTGTCTGGGTTGTTCTACCTCTTCAATTGCATCTCCTGATCAATGTCTGACAAATTATCAATCTGTTGTTTTAAACAATGTATGTGCTTTGAGTATTGTTAATTTTATTTTCTGTTATTTCTCATGTCTGTGTGTGTCTTTGCGTCTCTCTCTCAGGACGTGGAGATCAGGTCGAACGCAGCTCTCTACCTCCCCCAGATCAGTGACCTGCTGAACCGCGTGCCCCGTCAGATGCTGCTGCTACTGAAGACCAACGATCTTCTCAGAGGCATTGAGACCACTCTGCAGACCAGAGCCGCCTCCTCCTCCTTCATCAACATGTCCCGATGCTGCACCAGGGCTCTAGCCAGGTAGACCCTGACCTCTAACCCCTAACCCTATTCCTGCAGACCAGAGCCTGCTTCTCCTCCATCATGTCCCGATGCTGCACCAGGGATGTAGCCAGGGAGACCCTGATCTCTAACCCCTGAAATCTAACCCCTAACCCTGCAGACCAGAGGGTTCCAGTCACTCTGTGACAGTCCTGCTGCTCTGTCCACCACACGCACCACTAATCTATGTGCATCCCCTTAGACAAGCAACACAAACACATGCTTTGACACACACATTTGTATCACATCAGTTTCAGTAATCATTATTTAAGCTTTAGGAAAATGTAAAAATTTCTTACTTGCGGTCCTTCCCCCTCCTCACTCTCTTCCTTCCTCCCTCACAGCTCCTCTCTGAATGTCTGTGTGTGTAATTGGCTGGCTGAATGCTGTGATTATATTGTACTTTCAGTGGCAGTCAGGAGTGGCCATATTGATTCAGTCTTACCATTGTAATGAACAACTCCATGATTGTCTCTGAGAAAAATCATTAGGACAGAGAGGAGGGGAGGGTGCTGGATGCCTCCGTGGGGAAAAAAGGGGGATGAGAGGGGTGGAGGAGAGGAGATGAAGTATGAGAAGGGTGGAAAGGAGGAGCAAGGAGAGTGGAAAAAATGAGGAGAGATGGGAGGATAGATGAGGAAAAGAGAGGTGCAATGGAGAAGAGGGGGAGGCAGTGAGATGTGAAATTCAGTGTTTTGCTCCAGCAGCTCTCTATTAAATCTAAGCAGTAGTTGAACACAAAATGCAGATCTACAGGGAATTAGATGGGGAATATTGGGCTTAATTGAGCTTGCCTGGCTCAAAAATAGTGGCGAAAGTGCAAACCCTGCCCATTTGCTCTGGCCCTCCAGGCAGATTCAATCGGACGCTCAAAGTATTTGAAAGAAAACAAATATAACGAGAGAGAGAGACTTTGCGATGGCTTTCCCTGTGCTGTGTAATTGGTTGGGAGAGGAGGAATGATGGCATAGACACGATGTCCCTTCAACTCTTTCCTCAAGGAGAGCACATTGTCCTACCACAGGCCGCACACACCAGAGAGAGCTGTCTGGTACAGCAGAGTCGATGTCTCCCCAGTCTGTGCTGTGACAACACTACAGTGTGGTGGAGGATGATCCTTCTAAAACAGTCAGTAGTCAGTCATGTTACAATCTCACCATGGTGTTATGCAGTGACTAACGCAACACTGGGATTCCTGGTGGGAGTCCCAGTATTCCACTGTTATACTGTACTGCGCTGTCTCATCATATTTCTTCTTTTTTAGGGGGTAGATCAGCTTTAATATTGCAGATACATTGTAGATTCCATCATTGTAATTGTCTGCATCACTTCCAATCCCCCATATATGTATTTTTCAAATACATAGTTGAAGTCGGAAGTTTACATATACCTCAGCCAACTACATGTAAACTCAGTTTTCACAATTCCTGATATTTAATCCTAGTAAAATTCCCTGTCTTAGGTCAGTTAGGATCACCACTTTATTTTAAGAATGTGAAATGGCAGAATACTAGTAGAGAGAATGATTTATTTCAGTTTTTATTTCTTTCATCACATTCCCAGTGGGTCATAAGTTTACATACACTCAATTAGTATTTGGTAGCATAGCCTTTAAATTGTTTAACTTGGGTCAAACATTTCAGGTAGCCTTCCACAAGCTTCCCACAATATAGCTGGTGTAACTGAGTCAGGTTTGTAAGCATCCTTGCTCGCGAATGCTTTTTCTATAGGATTGAGGTCAGGGCTTTGTGATGGCCACTCGTATACCTTGATTTGGTTGTCCTTAAGCCATTTTGCCACAACTTTGGAAGTATGCTTGGGGTCATTGTCCATTTGGAAGACCCATTTGTGACCAAGCTTTAACTTTCTGACTGATGTCTTGAGATGTTGCTTCAATATATCCACATAATTTTCCATCCTCATGATGCCATCTATTTTGTGAAGTGCCCCAGTACCTCCTGCAGCAAAGCACCCCCACAACATGATACTGCCAACCCCGTGCTTCACGTTTGGGATGGTGTTCCTCCAAACATAATGATGGTCATTATGGCCAAACAGTTCTATTTTTGTTTCATCAGACCAGAGGACACTTCTCCAAAAAAGTACGACCTTTATCCCCATGTGCAGTTGCAAACCGTAGTCTTTGGAAGCAGTGGCTTCTTCCTTCCTTTCAGGTTATGTCAATATAAGACTAATTTTACTGTGGATATAGATACTTTTGTACCTGTTTCCTCAAGCATCTTCACAGGATCCTTTGCTGTTGTTCTAGGATTGATTTGCACTTTACGCACTAAAGTACTTTCATCTCTAGGAGACAGAACGCGTCTCCTTCCTGAGCGGTATGAAGGCTGCGTGGTCCCATGGTGTTTATACTTGCGTACTATTGTTTGTATAGATGAACGTGGTACCTTCAGGATGTACCAGACTTGTGGAGGTCTTGGCTTGATTTATTTTGATTTTCCCGTGTCAAGCAAAGAGGCACTGAGTTTTAAGGTAGGCCTTGAAATACATCCACAGGTACACCTCAAATTGACTCAAATGATGTCAATTAGCGTATCAGAAACTTCTAAAGCCATTTTTTCAGTTTCTGGAATTCTCCAAGTTGTTTAAAGGCACAGTCAACTTAGTGCATTTTAACTTCTGACCCACTGGAATTGTGATACAGTGAAGTAATCTGTCTGTAAAAAATTGTTGGAAAAATTACTTGTGTCATGCACAAAGTAGATGTCCTAACCAACTTGCCAAAACTATAGTTTATTAACAATAAATTTGTGGAGTGGTTGAAAAACATGTTTTAATGACTCCAACCTAAGTGTATGTAAACCTCCGACTTCAACTGTGTGATTACAGGCTCAAAATGGCTAGAAACAAAGTGCTTTCTTCTGAAATTCTGTTCTGAGAAATGAAGGCTAGTCCATGCGAGAAATTACCAAGAAACTGAAGATCTCGTACAATGCTGTGTACTACTCCCTTCACAGAACAGTGCAAACTGGCTCGAACCAGAATAGATGCACCGGGGCCTCCCACTCCTATTTTGGTTAGGGACAGTTTGCGCTTTTCAGTGAAGGGAGTAGTACACGGCGTTGTACATTAACAATATCTACACTGTATTTCTGATCAATTTGATGTTATTTTAATGGACACAAAATGTGCTTTTCTTAACAAGGACATTTCTAAGTGACCCCAAACTTTTGAATGATAGTGTATATACATATATTTTTTTAAATATATTTTCCTTTATTACTTTCTAACCCTACCACCCCTCCCCTAATTGGAATAAACTAGTGAACAACAATGCGTAGGCCTCTACGTCCAGTTTATACATACTATTTTCATTTTATGGACAAAGTCTATTTTACTATAGTTCTATTTTGTTTGATTTTACTCCTGTCCTTCCTCTCCCTTCAACCTCTCCCATCCATCCAGTTTGATTTCTATTTGCCATATCTTTAAAACTGTGGTCTTTCACAAATGTTCTTAACCCATATACGTTTTACGGACACAGTATGTTTTACACTAGTTATCTTGCTATTATTTGTTGCTAGTAGTCCCAACCTTCAGCTCCATTCAACCCCTCCCAGCTATCTCACCACCATCCAACCCCTCCCAGCTATCTCACCACCATCCATATTGGATTTTGTCCTCTTTCTTTCTGTCCCCATCCATCCCTCCCTCTCTCTTTCTAATTCTCTCTCTTTCGCGCTCTCCCTCTCTCTCCACCCCTCTCTCTCTCTCCCCCTTCATCTCCCCCATAACTTGCTGGTTCCTAAGATTACATCACACCTTGTTTCCTGTCAGGCACAAGCGGAGCAAGGCGCAGTCGAGGGCACGGCGTCTCCAGATCACCATGTCGGAGTCTCTGACCCTTTGGCAAATCAGCCTGTACGAACTGTTCCTGTGGGTCAAGGGCTCAACGCTAGGAGGCTGGGTCGGTTCACTACTCAGCTGTCTACACTACACACACTGATCAGAGAAGAGAGGCAACTACACAGACACGCATAAAGACACACACACAGGCAGACAGACAGACACATGCACACTTATGGGTGTACGCATGCACACATATCACACTACGGCGTACACAAATAGGGCCTTTGGGATGCAGAGTCATGAAGACACACCAACAAAACTTGACACAAATGCATACACACAAACACACACACAGTTGACACATACACACGCACAGTCAGGCAATCCGCTCCAAATGCACGGAGACAGTTTAACCACTGTGTAAACCGATGGATAGACAGAGGTAAAACGCAAAAATATAAACGCAACATGCAACAATTTCAAAGATTTTACTGAGTTACAGTTCATATAAGGAAATCGGTCAATTGAAATGAATTCATTAGACCCTCATCTATGGATTTCACATAACTGGGCAGGGGCACAGCAATGGGTGAGCCAGTCCTTGCTAATCAGAATGAGTTTTCCCCCACAAAAGGGTGTTAACTATTGGCACGTTAAGTTCACATTTGGTGACAACTCAATCAATTGAAGATCAAAATTTGATGTTGAACTGACATCTGTGCCCAGTGAAATATGGTCAAAGCCACTCACTGTACATAAAATGGCAACAGTTTGTATTTATTCATGTTACCTCACTACTGTATGTACTGTAAATGTGCAGTGATGCAGAATGAAGTGTCATATTTTTGTTCAGAAATGGATGGACTGTTTTCCAAATTTACATTCCTCTGCTTTTCTTTGTTTATCTCCTCTTCCCCCTTGATTCTGCAACAATTCCACTCTCCCTCTTTCTTCACCTCACTCTCTCTTCTACCACCCTCTCCCTCTTCTATCTCTCTCTAATCTCCTCAGAACATTACTGTTACTGTCCAGCTTTTTCTAACCACTGGTTTCTCTAGCAAATTATTCAATTTACTGTAATCGAATTTTACCTTGACCATTGTCAACATACAGTTCCAAGACTGTATGTTTAGCATTGGTATTGCTATCATTTTATTATACGGATTTAAATTTGTCATCTTCGAATATGATTTAGTTTGTTGATTATTCTGTGAATTATTTTATTTTTCCTATTTATTGCTGTTGTTGGAGGTGTGGAGGAGAGAGGAGTTATTGTTCACTCATAATGAGTTTGCATGGGGAATGGAAATAAATGGAAATAATCCCAATTGAACACACACACTGCTCTCTCTCTGTTTTAGCTTCATTGTCTGTTCTGCAATGCATTGTATTTTGGGGGGAATTCTTGTCATTAAAAACACCAACTAAACAATTTGGATAATGCTGTGGGGGGGGCAGAGTTATGTATATTTACAAAATCTGTATTTTGTACAGCAACTGAGTTAATACATGTTATAATTACCTTATAGCTGTGAGTCTTTCTGGATACGTCTCTAAGAGTTTTGTACACCTGATTATACAATATTTGCTCATTAAGCTTGAAACAATTCTTAAGGTTCTGTCAAATTGATTGTTGATCATTGTTAAAAAGCCATTTTCAAGTCTCCATAGTCAAAACTGTAACCAGGCAACTCAGGAACATTCAATGTCATCTTGGTAAGCAACTCCAGTGTATATTTGGCCTTGTGTTTTAGGTTCTTTTCCTGCTGAAACGTGAATTTGTCTGTTGGAAAGGAGACTGAACTAGGATTTTGCCTGTGCTTAGCTTTATTCCGTTTCTTTTTATCCTGAAAACCTCCCGAATACTTGCTGATGACAGTCTAACTTTTTTAAAGTCACTGTTGTCCTCATGGTGAAATCCCTGAGCGATTTCCTCTCCGGCAACTGAGTTAGGAAGGACACCTGTATCTTTGTAGTGACTAAGTGTATTGCTACACTATCCAAAGTGTTATTAATAACTTTACCATGCTCAAATGGATATTCAATGTCTGCTTTTAAAATTGTTACCCATCTACCAATAGGTGCACTTCTTTGCAAGGCATTGGAAAAGCTCCCTGGTCGTTGTGGTTGAATCTGGGATTGAAATTAATGTAGGAGAATATAACACATTAGACCTGGTAAAAGAGCCTGAGACAGCAATGGGGTCAAACTGTAGAACCCAGTTCCTACATTTTAATATAAAAATAGATTTTATCAAATAAAACTATGCTACATTTTATATGATGATAAATCATATGATAAATCAGAGCAAGATTACTGAATGTAAGTTCATTATTTACCTTCAGAGGTGAATGTATCAAACCAGTTACCATGGTAAGTGTTTTGTTGTTGTGTACTCTCCTCAAACCATAGCCTGGTATTTTCTTTCTATAATTGCTACTGTAAATTGGACACTGCAGTTAGATTAACAAGAATTTAAGCGTTCTGCCCATATAAGACATATCTATGTCCTGGAAAGTTGGCTGTTGTATACAATGTTTTCTAATCACATTATTGCATATTGAGCAACAAAAGTCCTGGTTTAGGGACACCGATCCTGTAGAGGTTACTAAACACTATTATTGCACACAGTCCATGCAACTTAATATGTGACATTATTACTCCTGAACTTATTTAGGCTTGCCATAACAAAGGGTTTGGATACTTATTTACTCAAGACATTTCACCTTTTCATTTTTAATTCATTTGTAAAAAATAAAAATCTAAAAACATGAAATTATGGAGTATTGCGTGCAGGACAGTGGCACAAAACTTTATCAATTTTAAATTCAAGATGTAACACAACAAAATGTGAAAAAAATAATGGGGTGTGAATACATTCTGAATGCACTGTAAATGGCATGTTATAGTCACCAAATTCGTTTTTTTGCGATTTCACTTGGTTTTGAGAAACTTAACCCACCAGCAATAGACTTCCTCATGCTCGTTCTGCAATTGCAGGGGCACAGAAGAAACCGGAACAAAGGCTCCAAGAAACCCCAAATACATCATTATTTAGAGATATGACAAATGCAAAATTGTCTTAACAGTTCAACTGTAATTTTCTGATTTGTTTAAACGATTTAATTAAATCATGTTAGTTCACAATGCAGATAATGGTATTGCAGTTCCATACACCTTACTGTTGATCCCCACCCACTCAGCAACGATGGTAATTAATGCCAGTTTTAGGTTCTCTGCCGTGAGCCTCTCCTCCATGTTCAGTGGTCAGTTCATGGGACTTCATGTCCCACTTCTCATCATTTGGGGCGGCAGGTAGCCTAGTGGTTAGAGTGTTGGGCCATTAACCGAAAGGTTGCTCGATCGAATCCCTGAGCTGACAAGGTAAAAAATCTGTTGTTCTGCCCCTGAACAAGGCAGTTCCTAGGCCGTCATTGTAAATAATAATTTGTTCTTACCTGAATTGCCCGGTTAAATAGAAATAAATACATGTGATGGTGTGTTGCAGTGATGTATGACAGCATTTTCATAGTCCATCAATCTGTTGCGCCATGTATGGTGTTTGAGAGTTGGCGCTTTGTACCTGCAGAGCAATCATTGTACAATTTCTCCATCCAAGGCAGTCGGTTTTTTGACATGACATCTTGTAGCCTGGTTCTAGATGCCATCAGGGTATTGAAGCCGACCCTCTATTTCTGTAATCAGCGCTGTGATTTTTCTCACTCTGTCCCTTTTCACACTTCTTTCGTGTGAAGAGCCTGTCTGTCTGTTGGGGGCCTGCACTGCTGTCAGCAACAGTTTAGGTCTCACGGTGCCGCCCTTTCAGATGGTTAAGCATTGCAACTGTAATGCCTCGCCAAGTTTGCATTTCACCACCACCTCATTTAACTTAAAGTATTGCCATATAGGACTTCGCTACTGTCGCTTCCCTGTCCCACTCTCTGTATATATATATTGTTTGCCACTTATACTATGCTATAGCCAATGTAACTTCCTTTAGCTTTGGCCTGCGAACACACAGTCCTGACGAATCCTTTGTGTTCATGCTGTCCTTTCCTGCCAGACTCACTTATCACTCCAACAGGTGGGCTCTGTGCATAGGACTTCCGTGTGTGTGTAGTCACTGTGACTATGGCCACCATGGCTGAAATGGAACTGCTGAGTCCCATGTCACACTCATTTATAGCATCAAGTCCTGTGGCTACCAATCTCTGCTAACACACACACTCCCAGCAAGAGTCAAGGGTGCTTATGAACTTTTCTGCATGGGTTACATCCACACAAATTGCATAATTGACAAATTTAGCACTTGCAGAAATTGATAATATTTTCCTGTTCTTCGAATGCAGGGTTATGATGGAGTTAATGAGATTCTATGTCTGGTGATTTTCAATGCCAAGTCAGGTGAGTTGGAATTCGTCGTGGTTATGTTTGTATACATCGTGCAGGATTTATACCCTACAGCCACTTGAGGGGTTAGTGAAAACGTTGATGACTGGAATATGGAAAAAGTATCGTCAAACTTTCCTCTACTGCTCGTCCATTGTTCCCACAAGCAAGGGTGGAGGCCGATGACGTCTCATCAGCCCAACTCCAAGTTTGCAGTTGTCTAAAAAACATGTTTTATTTTATTTATTTTATTGTTTGTACTTTACTGTATTCATACTTGAGATATAGTTTTTATTTAATTATATCACTGAGTCAACCGCTCCATTGGATTTAGGTACTATCACAATTAGCTCAGTCTCATGTCAGAATTAGACGTTCACCAATGTTTCTCAAACTTCAAATATCAAAGTGTTTACAGCTAAATTTAGGCATTAACTTTGAATTTCTGATGTTTGGGTTAAGTTTAGGCATTAACCCTTACCTAAACCATTCGGAGGTAAGGTTTGGGATAGGCTTAAAACAAAATCTCAAAAACAACTATCGCTCTATTCGAACTTGCAATCTTTGGAGACAGATGCTTACACCCATCCTCTTCCACAATGCTCAAGCAAAACCGAAACCTACTTGAAGCTAGTTGCCATTTTCCACATCAGCTCCCGAGTCCTCAGACATGGATAGACGACGAATACTGATTTGTATCGCAGGTGACCAAGCTGACTATCAACCACTGACTGTAATTTCTAGTAAATACAGTCTGCTGTAGTTATGTGAAATATGTATAACATACTTTTGTGTATATAGTTTAACATACTTTTGTGTGTATATATAGTGTATGCGGACACCCCTTCAAATTAGTGGATTCAGCTATTTCAGCCACACCCTTAATGACAGGTGCATAAAATCAAGCACACAACCATGCAATCTCCATAGACAAACATTGGCAGAAGAATGGCCTTACTGAAGAGCTCAGTGACTTTAAACGTAACACTGTCAAAGGATGCCACTTTTCCAACAAGTCAGTCTGTCCAATGTCTGCCCTGCTAGAGCTGCCCCGGTCAAATGTAAGTGCTGTTATTGTGAAGTGGAAGCGTCGAGGAGCAACAACAGCTCAGCCGCATATTGGTAGGCCACACAAGCTCACAGAAGCGCATCAGCTCAAGAACTGTTCATAGGGAGATTCATGAAATGGGTTTCCATGACCGAGCAGCCGCACACAAGTCTAAGATCACCATGCGCAATGCCAAGCGTCAGCTGGAGTGGTTTAAAGCTCGCCACCATTGGAACTGGAGCAGTGTAAACGCGTTCTCTAGAATGATGAATCACGCTTCACCATCTGGCTGTCCCACGGATTAATCTGGGTTTGGCGGATGCCAGGAGAACGCTACCTGCCCAAATACATAGTGCCAACTGTAAAGTTTGGTGGAGGAGGAATAATGGTCTGGGGGTGTTTTTCAAGGTTCGGGCTCAGCCCCTTAGTTCCAGTGAAGGGAAATCTTAACTCTACAATATACAATGACATTCTTGACAATTCTGTGTTTCGAACTTTGTGGCAACAGTTTGGGGAAGGCCCTTTCCTATTTCAGCATGACAATGCCTCCATGCACAAAGCGAGGTCTATAAATAACTGGTTTGTCAAGATCGGTGTAGAAGAACTTGACTGGCCTGCACAGAGCCCTGACGTCAACCCAATCAAACACCTTTGGGATGATTTGGAACGCAGACTGCTTGCCAAGCCTAATCGCCCAACATCAGTTCCCAACCTCACTAATGCTCTTGTGGCTGAATGGAAGCAAGTCCCCGCAGCAATGTTCCAACATCTAGTGGAAAGTCTTCCCAGAAGAGTGGAGGCTGTTATAGAAGAAAAGGGGGGGACCAACTCCATGTTAATGGCCATGATTTTGGAATGAGATGTTCAACAAGCAGGTGTCCACATACTTTTCATCATGCAGTGTATGTTTTAACTGAAATTCACACCTCTCACAGAATTGACCTGTCTGTCACCCTTAGCCTTGATTTGATTAGCCTTCCCACCCAGTTTGTATGTTTCTCCCAGCCTGGATACTCTCTCCCTGGGTAGGAGCCGGCAGACAACACCCTCATCTCTTTCCCCTTGTCCTAATGACGCTGGCCCATGAAGGTAGGGGGGGGTGTGTGTGTGTGTGTGTCTGTGTCTGGATGCCAGGCGAGAACCATCCATCTCTGTCACTGTGACCCGCCCAGTGCTGCCAACACTAATCTACCCAGTAATGGTGCCTTTCTCTCTGAGTTCCACTGTACAATTCTCTCGCCCTCTCAGAGCACCACTGTAAAAAAATGTTTTTATTTCTCTCCTTTCTCCCCCTCCATCCCCCTCTCTTCTCCTACTCCACTACCCCCTCTCTCACATTCTCTCTCCCTTTCAATGTTGTTGCCCACTCTGCTCCCTAGCTATCATTGAAATCTGTTTACATGTCAGTGTCAGATGTCGACCTCGCCTCCTGATTGACTGATAGCCTCACGTCGCTGATTTCTGATAGTTACCTAGTTTTCTACCGGGGATTCAGATGGCAAATGCATGTGATTTGTATCAGGAAGTGGTCCATTGTAATCACGTAGAGCTACTGGTTTCATCTCAAAAGCACCCTATGCCTTATAAAGTGCACTACTTTGGACCAGGGCTCATATGTCTGGTCAAAAGTAGTGCACTATGTAGGGAATAGGGTGCCATTTGGGATGCACACAATGAGTAGCTGAGATTATCTCTGATAAAGTGGAGGGAATTGGAGAACCTATTGCAGAGAATGCAGACCTCTGAGTCACTGAAGTCATCAATGACGTTTTATTTATATCTGGGCTGTAATGAAGCGCGTTGAACCAATTGTCCAATATAGAACAGGTCGTATTTCCTATGTTCTAGATCAAGAAAGTGTTCTACGTTCTAGATCTATAGGCCTATATGCTCTGTTTCTATAGGAAAGCCATTGTGTGACCCTTTGACATTTTGAGGCTATCCAACCAGTAACAGTGGTTTAAGCCCCGGACCCAGATTTAAGTGAAAAGGCAACCATGAAAGACGTCCTTTAATCTGCTAATGGAAAAGCACATTAGGTTTACGCTTCAATTTCATTCCTTCTGTAGTGAGAAACATTAGAGACCACACACACTTGCACACAAACGCAGAAACAAACACACAGACTTCCCCATACTCACAGCAGGCCCTGCTGCTGGAGGGTGGAAGTACTTTTCCCACTGTCTGCATGTTGGCGGCAGTTGAAGCCCAAACCAACATTATTTTGCTCAGATGGTGAATTTATAGGATTATGTCCATTTTGTCCTTATTTTCCCTTCTCCCCTCCTCCTGTCATCTCTGTCCACCATTCCTCTGTCCTCTCCTGTAATCTCGGTGGAACAGAGAAACATACCCACCGGGCACACCACGTCATTTCATTGTGGAAATGTGTATCATCTTTGGTTGAGACGTTGCTCAATGAGATTTGAACCTTTTATTCACCCTCTCAAAAAGACAGCTAGAAGTTCGTTGAATTCTCCATGTGTTACCACTATGTTTTCAATCGTCTAAGAGCACAACCAAATTCAATTAGAAATCTGATTTTTGGTTTAGTTGTCATTTAAATGTGCTATCATTGCACTTTCCACCATATAAAAACATTACAAAGTTCAAATGGGAATACAATGTCACAATCAAATGACCTGGATTGTAGTTGAGATGGGGGTGCAAGCGCAACACAATATTTTTAATGTTTTGTTCACTCAGTGTATATTTTGTGGCACTGATTTAGGCTGACTTTAATTCCAGTTTGTCTATAAATTAACAACTGATATGTTGGATTCACCTCTCCATCTCAACCAAAAACCTTAGTTACAGAATAGAAATAAGTCAAACTTTAAATGCATTTCAATAGTTTTATTTGATCCTATCCTTTAACTTGGATGTTTTGTTGAAATGTAGACGTGAATCCATCATTCATTATTAACTTGAAGATTCAATTTGACATCAACAAAAGCTTGAAACCCTAGACCTATACTGTATGTTTTGTTCAATCCTGGTTTTAATTTAAATAATAGCTGTTGATATCTTTGCAATTGCTATACAGTACCATTGATGATATGTATGACTTATAGTATGGTTACATTTCATTTGCTCTGTTACAACTACCCTTTTGGAATGACTTCAATAGCAACAGTGAATCTGTTTAGTTCTTAAGAGATCTCTCAATAGTTATTCTCACAATAGCACATTGGTAGTAGTCAGTGACAAATATCAAAGTTAAGCTGGGCTTGGTTAAAACCCTGGATGGGAAACAAAATGGATAGCTGTAGATAGATAACCCTATTACAGGGGCTGAGTCACTGGCTTACTGGTGCTCTGTCATGCCGTCCCTAGGAGAGGTGCGTCACTTGAGTGGGTTGAGTCACTGATGTGATCTTCCTGTCTGGGTTGCCCCCCCCCCCTTGGTTGTGCCGTGGCGGAGATCTTTGTGGGCTATACTCGGCCTTGTCTCAGGATGGTAAGTTGGTGGTTGAAGATAACCCTCTGGTGTTGTGGGGGCTGTCCTTTGGCAAAGTGGGTGGGGTTATATCCTTCCTGTCTGGCCCTGTCAGGGGGTATCATCGGATGGGGCCACAGTGTCTCCTGACCCCTCCTGTCTCAGCATCCAGTATTTATGCTGCAGTAGTTTGTGTCGGGGGGCTAGGGTCAGTTTGTTATATCTGGAGTACTTCTCCTGTCTTATCCGGTGTCCTGTGTGAATTTAAGTATGCCCTCTCTAATTCTCTCTTTCTCTCTCTCGGAGGACCTGAGCCCTAGGACCATGCCTCAGGACAACCTGGAATGAGGACTCCTTGCTTTCCCCAGTCCACCTGGTCGTGCTGCTGCTCCAGTTTCAACTGTTCTGCCTGCGGCTATGGAATCCTGACCTGTTCACCGGACGTGCTACATGTCCCAGACATGCTGTTTTCAACTCTCTAGAGACAGCAGGAGTGGTAGAGATACTCTTAATGATCTGCTATGAAAAGCCAACTGACATTTACTCCTGACGTGCTGACTTGCTGCACCCTCGACAACTACTGTGATTATTATTATTTGACCATGCTGGTGATTTATGAACATTTGAACATCTTGGCCATGTTCTGTTATGATCTCCACCCGGCACAGCCAGAAGAGGACTGGCCACCCCTCATAGCCTGGTTTCTCTCTAGGTTTCTTTCTAGGTTTTGGCCTTTCTGGGGAGTTTTTCCTAGCCACTGTGCTTCTACACCTGCATTGATTGCTGTTTGGGGTTCTAAGCTGGGTTTCTGTACAGCACTTTGAGATATCAGCTGATGTACGAAGGGCTATAATAAATACATTTGATTTGATTTAGATCAACTCTCCAGTAGGAGGTGCTTTCCAACCGATTCGTTTTTTTCTGAGAGTGGACATAACGTTGAAGATCTGACGTTGTTTCAAAGGTCCAAATTCAACATACACCAGGTTTGTCTATGATGAAAAGTGGTTACCCTAATGACATAATACTATGGTTGAAATTTCACCCTCAAAACAAGTTTACTGTCACGTTGATGACTTTTTGCAAATCCAAAAGATTTTGCCACCTAGATTTCACATCACAATACGTTGACAGATTACGTTGAAACAACGTTGATTCAACCAGTTTGTGCCCAGTGGGTATCTTGTACCTAATCATGATCTAATTAATAATATTACACTGAATATCAAAGCATTATAAAAGTGCAATCAAGCTGATTGGAGGCCCAAGGCCTCAATCCCTCATCTAATCTCATTCTGTGGTATTATAAGCAGCTTGTCAAGAAATATAATTTCAAACAGAATTGACTTATCACAGATTAGAGCGAGAAACACAATCAGGAAGAGAGTGGGTTTTCCTTCCATCCCTACCTCTCTGTGTGAGGGGGATGGGGGGACTGCTGCCTGCCTGTCAATGTGCCTCAGTGACTTTCCTGTCTAAGCATGCGTGGAAGTGGAGGTTGGTTTAAGCAATTTCACAGCTGACAGTCTGTTTTTCATTGGGTCAGATAGAGTGGGTGTGTATGAGGAAGTCTGTGCGTGTGTGTGTACGTGTTTCCCAGTAGCGTCACCACAGAGGTCTGACCAAACAATGACTCAAATTAATCATTCCATTTATCCTGCCCAGAAATGACTACACAAATGTATTAGATAAATACTCTGACAAACCGTACATCGCTCTGCTGTATACTGTATGTACTAGGTGGCTCTGTGATACAGTTAAGCCATTTGACAGAGATATTACAAACCAAAACCACCAAACCGAAATCAAAGCAGCTACGAGCTGGCAGAAATGCAATACAAATTTGGGTGCTTTTGTACTGTGTTTCTGCATCAGTTGGAAGCGAGTTCATTTGATAGCATGAAATGACATTAGTATTAACAACATGGCTGCTTTGAGCCAGCAGCAGAACAGCATTTACTTCCTTCAAGCACTTCTGGGGTGTCAATATCTGACTGTGATATAAAAGACTGAAGTATGAGGCTTCATCTCCAGGAAAAACATTTTTATTTTCCTAAATCCCTAATCCTGACCCCGACCTCACTCCTAACTTGAAAACTGATCCTAAATTAAGAAATAAGTAGCTCATGTACTTGCTCATCAATTCTGTTGATAAAGCAAATGTTTTCCTCTGTAGTGTGGACATCTGATGGCTACTCTTCTATTCCCATCATTGTACAGTGAGATGGATTGAGGATGAGAGTGCTAAACCATATCTGTCAAACGATTTAATCTGGATCACGAAATAAATAGTTTTTCCTGTAGCCTTAGAAACAGAATGCGATGAGGTGTGTGTGTGTGTGTCTCTAAAACTTTAAACACGGGTAACTGGTACCTATATTGTACTCCCCAAGGGCTCCAGAGACTTTTCCAAAGGACCCTATGGACATAATGTCCAGCACTAACACGAGAATGTAACCCTTTTGAATTGGTGATCTGCTCACTATTATTAGCTTCAATGTGTTCCTCTCCAACTTCTCCACTACAATATCATTCCCAGCTTCGTATTATCCAGATAGATGTTGTGCATCTGCATGATTCTGCAATCTTTCCCTCCAGATGGAATAATGAAATAAATAAATAAACATGTATCTATTAGTTAGTGGTATGGGTTATTCACATAACCACAGAATGTCCACAGAGCACATAGAATCTCATTATTGTACTCCCGCTGTGTAGTGCACACCATCAAATAGAATCAAAATGATATATTTATGTTCTCTTCTCAAGTTCACATCCAGAGCAACAGCAGTAGTGCTTTCCCTCTCTCTCGTGGGTGGTGTCAGGATTCACTTTACACGCCGCTGCTCCATATCTTCTACTTCCCCTCTAATCGATCATCAAAGTGGCTCGTTATCTGTGTTTAATGTAATTAGCATCCCCCGAGCTGGAAGCCACAGAGAAGCTAGCTAGAGGAAACAGGGTTGTGTCTCAATAGATTACAGATAAAGTCTCTCCTTACAGGTGCTGGAAGCCACAGAGAGGCTAGCTAGGTGAAACAGCTGGGGTGTGTCTCAATAGTCTACAGATACATCCTCCACTCTCTCCTCTCCTTAATCTACACTGGAATCTACAGAAAAACTGCTGGGGTGTGTCTCAATAGTCTAAAGATACATAATTTCCTTGTCTCCTTCATTGGATCTGGAGGCTACAAGGGAGCTAGCTAGGGGAAACAGGGTGTTTCTCAATAGTCTACAGATACATCCTCTCACTCTCTCCTCTACTTAATCTAAACTGGAATCTACAGGAAAACAGCTGGGGTGTGTCTTAGTCTACAGTGCATTCGGAAAGTATTCAGACTCCTAGACTTTTTAAAATGTTACATAATAGCCTTATTCTAAAATTGATTAAAAAGCAAAAACAGGTTTTAGACATTTTTGTAAATGTATAAAAAATAAAAATAAACATTACATTTACTCAGTACTTTGACGAAGCACCTTTGGCAGTGATTACAGCCTCAAATCTTTTTGGGCATGTACCTATATTTGGGGAGTTTCCCATAATTCTCTGCAGATCCTCTCAAGCTCTGTCAGGTTGGATTGAGAGCCTCGCTGCACACTTATTTTCAGGTCTCTCCAGAGGTTAGATTGGGGTCAAGTCCGGGCTCTGGCTGGGCCACTCAAGAACATTGAAAGACTTGTCCCGAAACCACTGTTGCATTGTCTTGGCTGTGTTCTTAGGGTCGTTGTCCTGTTGGAAGGTGAACCTTCACCCCAGTCTGAGGTCCTGAGGGCTCTGGAATAGGTTTTCGTCAAGGATCTCTCTGTACTTCGCTCCGTTAATCTTTTCCTCGATCCTGACTAGTCTCGCTGCCGCTGAAAAACATCCCCACAGCGTGATGTGCCACCACAATGCTTCACCGTAGGGATGGTGCAAGGTTTCCTGCAGACGTGACGCTTGGCATTCAGGCCAAAGAGTTCCATCTTGGTTTCATCAGACCAGATAATCTATAACCCCACCAATCTTGAGTCCTTTAGGCAAACTCCAAGCAGGCTGTGATGTGCCTTTTTACTGAGGAGTGGCTTCCGTCTGGCCACTCTACCATAAAGGCCTGATTGGTGGAGTGCTGCAAACCGATTGCTCAGTTTGGCCGAGCGGCCTGCTCTAGGAAGAGTCTTGGTGGTTCCAAACTTCTTCCATTTAAGAATGCTGTAAGCTACTGTGTTCTTGAGGATCTTCAATGCTGCAGAAATGTTTTGGTAGCCTTCCCCAGATCTGTGCCTCAACACAATCCTGTCTCGGAGCTCTACGGACAATTCCTACGACCTCATGGCTTGGTTTTTGCTCTGACATGCACTGTGGACAGGTTGATGTTTATCCAAATCTTGTCCAATCAATTGAATTTAAAAAAGGTGGACTCCAATCAAGTTGTAGAAACATCTCAAGGACGATCAATGGAAGGAGGATGCATCTGAGCTCAATTTCGAGTCTCATAGCAAAAGGTCTGAATACTTATGTAAATAAGGTATTTCTGTTTTTATTTGTAATAGATTTGCAAAATAATCTAAAAACCTGGTTTCACTTAGTCATTATAGGGTATTCGTGTGTGGATTGATAAGGGACATGTTTTATTTCATCAATTTAAGAATAAGGCTGTAACGAAACAATCTGGAAAAACTCAAGGGTCTGAATGCTTTCCGACTGCACCGTATATCCCCTCCTCGTCTTCTTCATTGGTGCTGAATCCACAGAGAGGCTTGTGTTGGGAAACCATTAACTAGCCTAGTGATTTTTGCTGCACTTGTTATGTCTAGGAGTCTTAGGCCTAGCTACATGGTCTGTGACCTGGTTTGATGTGTGCATAAAGTTGAGAAGTAAGCTTGTGCGACCAGGTGTTGACAGCACCCTTACCTTCTGGTAAGGTTAAAGGCCAGCTCAGTCATGACTCGCATGGTCGGGCAGTCCAAGCAGATTAGTATTTGTTTAAAGTGGAACCGAAAATAAATATATACAAAAATAAAACTATGCCTAAACTAAAGAGGTTAGCTAACACAAAACCACAAACACTGGAAGGTCGAGAGGCCTCTGGTCACAGAATGCCAATCATCCTGATTGCTCACACCTGTCGACTTATCCAGGCTTCCTGGCAGAGCACAGCCCTTGACACGGTTGATGCTGCCACCTGCAATAACACTAGTTAATGGAAACAGATACATCCTCTTCTTGTCTCCTATACCGGAGCTAGAAGCCACAGATAGGCTAGCTGGGGTACTTCTGGTCTCTGTCTCATTAGTCTACAGAGACCTCTATGCGTCGTCTCATCTCCTTCATCGGTGCTAGAAACCACAGAGCCTAGTGAGGGGAAACCGCTGAGGTGTGTCTCCAGTAGTCTATGCGTGCCTCCCCTACTTGTCGTCTCCTCTCCTTCATTGGTGCTGGAAACCACTGAGAGACTTGCTGGGGAAACTGCTGGGGTGTGCCTCAATAGTCTACAGAGGCCTCCTCGCCTACATACAGGATAGGTTAACCTGTTATGATTGATGCTTTTACAGGGGATTTGCTTTCACCTGTTCACTTTGCAGATAAAGGAAGGAAGGATTAGAATATTTTTTTGAACAAGGTCATAACAGAAAACCGGGCCCTCTCTGTAAACATATGTGGAGCGAGTGGGACAGGCCTCGTTATGAGCGCGTGACAACTTGGTGCTTGCACGTTTGGTTATGTAAGTGTATTTCTGCTGGCTTGAGTGGGACTGGCATCAACAACAGCCCAAGTGGCTTACATAAAACGTCGTGAGATCCACTGACTGGCAAATTGCATTCACCTTTCACATTGCTTAATAGGATGGACAACGATGCAATTAGCTGGTGACATGGACACATTTCCCCACGCCGTCGTGCTGCGTTTGACTTTGAGTAGAAAAATAAATAAAATATGTGGGAAAATAGGATAAATTCTTTGTAATGTGTTGCATTCTGTCTTTGTCTCTGCTAGGCACATTATTGAACAATTTGACGGCTAAATATAATCACCAGTCTCGCAGAAGTTTGTCGCACGTGCACACACACGCGTATGTACATACACAAACTCTCTCTCGCCCTCTCTCTCCTTCAGTTTATCTTGGTAGGAAATTAAGGATAGCAGTGATCATGACACACGATACCCAATCAATAGGCCTAGACAAAGCTTAGAGGGAGTGACTGATGGAGAAGACGAGAAAATGATCCCTCATTGATCCTTCCAGCTCTCTTTCCCTCTTTCCCTTCACTCCACTTCAGATCTGACAGACCGATGAACAGTCTAAACATGCCATACTGTACATTCAAAAATCACAGCAGAATCGATTTAAGGCTGACACTGACTTCGAATTGTTTTATACTTTTGATACGAAAGTATATTTGAGCAATTCCGTTTTCTTTTGAAACCTTAGTATATTTCAAACCAAATACTTTTAGACTTTTACTCAAATAGTATTTTACTGGGTGACTTTCACTTTTACTGGAGTCATTTTCTATTAAGATATCTTTACTTTTACTCAAGTATGACGATTTTAGTACGTTTTCCACTACTGAGTGAAAACTCTCCCTGAATGTCCTGGATGACACTGGTAGTATTTACACATTGATTTGAACAGGAGTGAACTAACATGCTGAGTAAGCACTCTGTATTATAAGAGAGGCTCAATGGCTTGACACAGCAGGTCATTGGCTTGTCAAACTGACTTTGCTGGTGTGTGTGTGTGTGGGTGGTCACAGCACCTCTCAGCTTTTCAGACACACATGCATACCATAGGTCCCTCAAGGAAGCCATGACTTATACACACAAGCGGGAGAGATAACACTGTGATCTGATCAATAGCACTTTGGTGGCCAAACACACTCTGTTTCTGCACCCAGAGGACATGCCAGTGGAGGGCAATACAAATCCTAATGGACCTGTCTGTCTCTCACTCTCTCCTCTCTCTCTCTCTTTCTGTTTGTCTGCCATATTCTGTCTCTCTCTCCCGCTCTCTGTCTGCAGGGCGAAACTAACCGAAAGAGGATACTTGAGCACTCTTCTTCCTCCCTCCTTCTCCAGCTCAGGCATCTTGCCATCCAGCCCTCAATTAAGTATTCTTGTCTCACATCGTTCTCCATCCATTATTAATGTGGGGTATTCCTTTCTGTTAAATACACGGGCTCAGACACCCAGACATATCATAGCTTTGACCAGCCCTACTGGGATCTGCAGGCCTATGGTGTCAGAAATTCCATCTGGATCAATACAGCTCCCACTTTATGATATCTATCCACACATGACTATTGTCTAAAGAGAGAGGCGAGTGGAGAATTGTTGAAATTGGTGCATGCATTTGGAGAGCGAGTCTGCGTGCGTTTTTGTGAGAGCTTTTTCACTTCACAGCACTCAGCTACATAGTCATAAGAGTGTTTACAAGGTTTTTTGTAAAGGAGCAGTTTGGACTAAGTGAGCCGTTTGTCTACAGTGGATCCTGTCTACCCTGTCTATCTCCCTCACACCAGCAAAGATCCTGTATATTTTACCAAAGCTTAATGTAGCCGGGCGAAGTAAACTAAGCACGGGACACAAACTAGTTTTGGGCTGTTTATTCTGTCGAAGCTTAAATATAAAATAGGATAATGTAGGAGGGAAATCACTACAAGGTGAAGTCACCATGAAGTAAAGTTCAGTCTAAATAACAATCAAGTGAAATAAATATGTTAGTAAAGTGCATAAACAATGAGTACAATAAGTAAAATGCATGAACGGTAGTGGCACTGCTTTAAACACACTGTCCATGTGATACCCTAACTCCACATGGAAAAGTAGATCCTCATCTCACCCATACAGCAGCTTCAAATAATGTTAGCATCAACTCCACATAGTTCGGAGAGCACTATTATTCAGCTAGCAAGAAACTAACATCTTCATGTCAATCCATCTAAAGTAACATTGGACCCATAATGGATTTCAACAGCTCTCCAGTGTAATTGCTTGCTCACACTCTTACACAATGCATATGCGCAATCCCATAACCCCTTGCGCACATTATTTATGGATCTCGTAAAGGAACAGTGCCTTCTAGTGTATATAAATTAATTCAGTGTTGTGTCTGACTATCATTAAATGTGAAGACTGTTATTTTATCAAATCAATTCTCTGTGTAATTATTATTACGTGATTAAACTAATAATGTAAACTTTAACTATGAAGTCGGGGCACCACGGGATTATGTTTCGTCTCTATTTCCCGAATCGACTCTTCAGATATTTTCATATCTTATCGATTAGTCTTCTATTAATTTATCATTATTACCTCATCAGTTCTCATTACTGAATGTCGCAAACCCTTGGATATCTGCACAAACACTAATTTCCATAATGAATCAGAGCTATACAACTTTGCTTAATTATTTATTTACTAACTAACTAAAATCATAGAAATACATAAACAAACAATATAGTTATTGGTTACTAAACCAGTTTGATGGCTTGGTAGACAATGGAAAGGGTGGGGACAGACAAAAAGCGGGAAAGACAAAATGGTTTCACTGCACACAGTTGATAATTATGTTCATTGAAATGCTAATCCTTTGCACATGAACGACCGCTCATTCGAAAATAATTGCAATGTACAGTGCCTTGCAAAAGTATTCGGCCCCCTTGAACTTTGCGACCTTTTGCCACATTTCAGGCTTCAAACATAAAGATATAAAACTGTATTTTTTTTGTGAAGAATCAACAACAAGTGGGACACAATCATGAAGTGGAACGACATTTATTGGATATTTCAAACTTTTTTAACAAATCAAAAACTGAAAAATTGGGCGTGCAAAATTATTCAGCCCCTTTACTTTCAGTGCAGCAAACTCTCTCCAGAAGTTCAGTGAGGATCTCTGAATGATCCAATGTTGACCTAAATGACTAATGATGATAAATACTCCTACAACTCATCCAGAACGCCGCAGCCCGTCTGGTGTTCAACCTTCCCAAGTTCTCTCACGTCACCCCGCTCCTCCGCTCTCTCCACTGGCTTCCAGTTGAAGCTCGCATCCGCTACAAGACCATGGTGCTTGCCTACGGAGCTGTGAGGGGAACGGCACCGCAGTACCTCCAGGCTCTGATCAGGCCCTACACCCAAACAAGGGCACTGCGTTCATCCACCTCTGGCCTGCTCGCCTCCCTACCACTGAGGAAGTACAGTTCCCGCTCAGCCCGCTCAGCCCAGTCAAAACTGTTCGCTGCTCTGGCCCCCCAATGGTGGAACAAACTCCCTCACGACGCCAAGACAGCGGAGTCAATCACCACCTTCCGGAGACACCTGAAACCCCACCTCTTCAAGGAATACCTAGGATAGGATAAAGCAATCCTTCTCACCCCCCTTAAATGATTTAGATGCACTATTGTAAAGTGGCTGTTCCACTGATGTCAGAAGGTGAATTCACCAATTTGTAAGTCGCTCTGGATAAGAGCGTCTGCTAAATGACTTAAATGTAATGTAAATGTAAATACAATCCACCTGTGTGTAATCAAGTCTCCGTATAAATGCACCTGCACTGTGATAGTCTCAGAGGTCCGTTAAAAGCGCAGAGAGCATCATGAAGAACAAGGAACACACCAGGCAGGTCCGAGATACTGTTGTGAAGAAGTTTAAAGCCGGATTTGGATACGAAAATATTTCCCAAGCTTTAAACATCCCAAGGAGCACTGTGCAAGCGATAATATTGAAATGGAAGGAGTATCAGACCACTGCAAATCTACCAAGACCTGGCCATCCCTCAAGTTTCAGCTCATACAAGGAGAAGACTGATCAGAGATGCAGCCAAGAGGCCCATGATCACTCTGGATGAACTGCAGAGATCTACAGCTGAGGTGGGAGACTCTGTCCATAGGACAACAATCAGTCGTATATTGCACAAATCTGGCCTTTATGGAAGAGTGGCAAGAAGAAAGCCATTTCTTAAAGATATCCATAAAAAGTGTTGTTTAAAGTTTGCCACAAGCCACCTGGGAGACACACCAAACATGTGGAAGAAGGTGCTCTGGTTAGATGACACCAAAATTGAACTTTTTGGCAACAATGCAAAATGTTATGTTTGGCGTAAAAGCAACACAGCTCATCACCCTGACCATACCATCCCCACTGTCAAACATGGTGGTGGCAGCATCATGGTTTGGGCCTGCTTTTCTTCAGCAGGGACAGGGAAGATGGTTAAAATTGATGGGAAGATGGATGGAGCCAAATACAGGACCATTCTGGAAGAAAACCTGATGGAGTCTGCAAAAGACCTGAGACTGGGACGGAGATTTGTCTTCCAACAAGACAATGATCCAAAACATAAAGCAAAATCTACAATGGAATGGTTCAAAAATAAACATATCCAGGTGTTAGAATGGCCAAGTCAAAGTCCAGACCTGAAGCCAATCGAGAATCTGTGGAAAGAACTGAAAACTGCTGTTCACAAATGCTCTCCATCCAACCTCACTGAGCTCGAGCTGTTTTGCAAGGAGGAATGGGGAAAAATTCAGTCTCTCGATGTGCAAAACTGATAGAGACATACCCCAAGCGACTTACAGCTGTAATCGCAGCAAAAGGTGGCGCTACAAAGTATTAACTTAAGGGGGCTGAATAATTTTGCACGCCCAATTTTTCAGTTTTTGATTTGTTAAAAAAGTTTGAAATATCCAATAAATGTCGTTCCACTTCATGATTGTGTCCCACTTGTTGTTGATTCTTCACAAAAAAATACAGTTTTATATCTTTATGTTTGAAGCCTGAAATGTGGCAAAAGGTTGCAAAGTTCAAGGGGGCCGAATACTTTCGCAAGGCACTGTATATATTTACGCCCTTATGTCAGTGTTTAACCATTTCCAGCCGTGTAGCCAATGCTACACGCTGTATGGTCTCCGTGGCCTATAGAACTGTAGTTCTTAACCATTTCAAGGCCAACATCACATTATATCCTTTCACAAATAGTTTCATATTTACTTATTTTATCCAACATCGAGATGTAAATCTAATAATTGAAAAGTGTACATAAACAGAGATACAGTAATGTGGGTATCCTGTCTTTCATGAGGTCACCAAATGAAACAACTTTGACAGGATTGTTCTTTAAATACCCACTGACCATTCCCACATTCTCAAAAATATTAATATTGTTTAATTCTCCCATTTTGGGGATTAGGAGTAATGGCAAGAGAAGCTCTTTTTTCTCCGTAGACTCTCCCTCAATACTGCATGTCAGTTTCTACCAGGTATTTATGATCGTTGTATAACCTGATGTGGGAGAGAGAGTGAGAGAGGGGGGGAGTCACGATATACATCCAAAAAGGGCCACGTCGTGACAACAGCTACATGCTTTTACCACCTGGCTGCATTCTCCCCTGCTACAAAGTCACCGTCCTCTGTGACTTAGCACAAGTTTCTAACTTCACTTAGAGTTTCTGTCAGGATTTGGCCAGGGTTGTTCCGGGTTTTTGTCAGTAGATGTCCCCATTGTGCTTTTTGTCCCTGTGTTTTTCCCTTGATCCCCATTATTGTTTGCACCTGTGTCTCGTTCCCCTGATTGTATTTAAACCCTTTGTTTCCCTCAGTTCTGTGCTCTGTGTTTGTATGTTAGCACCCTGCCCTAGTGTTCTGTGTGCTCTTGTCGATTCCGGGTGACGTTCTTGTGGTATTCTTTTTTTTGTTTTTGTTTATTTTTGGTGAGTTTCTTTTGAGTTCTTTTGTGTTTTACCTACCACCTTTTGGATTTGCCATTTTTGTATTTTAAGATTTTTTCTTTATTAAATACACCGTCTTAAGTACTGCTGTGTCTGCCTCATCTTCTGGGTTCTGCTGTCTATTCGTGGCTCAGTTGGTTAAGTGACTGTTTCTCACTCCGGAGACCCAGGTTCGAAACCGGGTCCTGACAGAAACACAGAGCCAAAAATGAACCCAGAGGCAGCCAGTTCCCAGGACCTTTTTGCCACACTGTCCCACCACCAGGAGACTGTCCAACGCCACGAAGCCGCCCTAGTTCAGCAAGAGGCCTTAATGGCTAGACATTCTCATCTTCTGTCGGAGATGCTGACTTCCATTAAGCAAATATCTGATCGACTTACCCCGGCAACAGTTCCCGTCCCAGTACCTCAAGTTCACGTACCCATGGCAGTTAACCCCCTGGCTGAACCTCGTCTTCCACCTCCCCAACGGTTCTCAGGTGATCCAAGTGCTTGTAAAGGGTTTCTCACTCAATGTTCTCTCTCCTTTGAGCTGCAACCCTCGTCGTTTCCCACCGACCGGTCTAAGATCGCATATATCATCACCCTGCTGTCGGAAAAAGCCCTGGCCTGGGCTACTGCTGTGTGGGATGCCCATAGTTCCTGCTGTGCCAGCTACTCTGCCTTTGCTGAGGAATTCAAACGAGTGTTTCAAGGCCCAAGCAGTGGTTCTGACTCAGCCAAACAGCTCCTGACTCTCCATCAAGGTTGGCGCAGCGTGACGGACTATGCCATCCAGTTCCGCACGGTGGCAGCAGCGAGTGGCTGGAACAACGAGGCGCTCACGGTGTGCTTTCTGAAAGGCCTTTCCGACACTATCCAAGATGAACTGGCCACTCGGGAACCACCGGACAATCTCGAGTCCCTGATCAAGTTGGCCTCACGGATTGACCAGCGTCTGAGAGAGAGAACTCAACCGTAGACCTCTAGCTCCTATCAGTCCCAGCTCCGAGTCCCCACCTTTATCATCACTGGCTCCACCGGAACCCATGCAGATTGGACGCATCTCCCAGGCTGAGAGAGACCGCCGGATGAGGGAGCGACGCTGTCTATATTGCGGCAAACCGGGCCATTTCCGTTCCACGTGTCCCGGGCTCCAGGGAAACGCTCTGTCCCGTACAGACCGGGGGGAACTGTAACGGGAAACATAACCTCCTCCCATCCGTCCAACTCCCATCTGCTCATTCCAGTCACCCTCTCCTGGGACAACCACAAGCTTCACCTTCAAGCCTTGGTAGACTCTGGAGCCGCAGGTAACTTCATGGATGGTGTCTGGGCGAAGGAGAATGGCGTTCCCTCTGAACTTCTAAGTGACCCCATGAGGGTTACTACATTGGATGGAAGCCCTTTGGGATCTGGACTTGTCACTCATGTCACTACCTCCTTGAGACTTTCAGTTTCACAACACCAGGAATTGATGAACTTTCATTTGATCTCCTGTTCCGAGTTCCCTCTCGTCCTTGGATACCCCTGGCTTCACAGCCATAACCCTCACATCGACTGGTCTGTGGGCACTATCAAGCAGTGGGGTCCTACGTGCCAAGCTACTTGTATTTTCCAGAATTCCCCGAGTTCTACTCCCGAGTCTTTAGAATCCATCGACCTGACCCGAGTTCCCGAGTGTTACCATGACCTCAAACTGGTGTTTAGCAAACAGAGGGCCACCATGCTACCACCCCATAGATCTTACGATTGCCCCATCGACCTGTTTCCGGGCACTTGCCCCCCAGGGGTCGGATCTTTTCCCTATCTCCACCCGAACGAGCTGCTATGGATACCTACATCAAGGACTCTCTGGAAGCAGGCCTCATGCGTCCATCAACCTCCCCGGCGGGAGCAGGGTTTTTCTTTGTGGCCAAGAAAGATGGTGGGTTACGTCCTTGCATCGACTACCGGGGACTCAATGACATAACCGTCCGTAACCGTTACCCGCTACCCCTTATGGCCACAGCCTTCGAGCTGCTCCAGGAAGCAGTTGTTTTCACTAAGCTTGACCTGCGGAACGCATACCATCTTGTGCGGATCAGACCTGGTGACGAGTGGAAGACCGCTTTCAACACGCCTACTGGTCACTATGAATACTTGGTGATGCCCTTCGGCCTGACCAACGCCCCAGCGGTGTTCCAAGCGCTCATAAACGAT